>NC_133187.1:47442500-47657500 GCF_049306965.1 Danio rerio | reverse complement strand
GTTTAGACAAGCCTGTGACATTCTTGGAGAACATTGTCTGGTCAGATGAGGACAACACTGAATGCTCTTTTTTTGTTAGTTTTGACTTGCTATATAATCCTTAAAGATTTCAGACAGACTTTAATGATACATAACAAATGTTAAAACTGATGTTAAAATATGAACAAAATATATATATATATATATATATATATATATATATATATATATATATATATATATATATATATATATATATATATATATATATATATATATATACAGTTGAAGTCAGAATTATTAGCCCCCCTGAATTATTGGACTGCTTGTTTTTTTCCCCATTTTCTGTTTAACAGAGAGAAGATTTCTTCAGCACATTTCTACACATAATAGTTTTAATAACTCATTTCTAATAACTGATTTATTTTATCTTTGTCATGATGACAGTTAATAGTATTTGACTAGATATTTTTCAAGACACTTCTAT
This sequence comes from Danio rerio, assembly GCF_049306965.1. Lineage (NCBI taxonomy): Eukaryota > Metazoa > Chordata > Actinopteri > Cypriniformes > Danionidae > Danio > Danio rerio. The sequence continues at coordinate 47,657,034 of NC_133187.1, read as the reverse complement.
ACAGCTTAAAGTGACATTTAATGGCTTAACTTGGTTAATTAGGTTAACTAGGCAGGTTAGGGGAATTAGGCAAGTTATTGTATAATAATAGTTTGTTCTGTTGAAAATCAAGAAAAAACAAAGCTTAAAGAAGTTAAGAATTTTGTCCCTAAATTGGTGTTAAAAATAAAAAAGCTTTAGCCAAAATAAAACAAATAAGACTTATAATTTGGGAAATATTTAAAAAAGATGTAAAAAATTCAAAGGAGCTAATAATTCCGACTTCAACTGTGTATATATATATATATATATATATATATATATATATATATATATATATATATATATATATATATAAACAGTTAAAGTCAGAATTATTAGCCCCCTGTTTATTTATTTTTCAATTTCTGTATAAAGGAGAGAAGATTTTCTTAACAAATTTCTAAACATAATAGTTTCAATAAATCGTTTAGTGAATAAATCATTAGTGAAAACCCACTAATGTCAGAAAGCAATATGTTGTATGTCGTCTGGTCAGATGAGGACAGAATTAAATGCTTTTCTTTCTTTTTTTAAATTAGTTTTTATAAAATCCTCAAATATTTCAGACTGATTTTTAATTTCAAAGTAAATAATATCTTTAAAGTTAAATAAGAAATGTTAAAACTGTACAAATATAAACACAACATCACCTATTTCATGTATTGTCTGGTCAGCTTTATTTAATTTGTAAATGAACATCTATTCCGGTCATTCAGATCGGCAACACATTACAAAACAGTTGTGACAGGAGCAGTTTAGGGCTAGTGATCGGGTCGATTAGGTAAATAATAGTGTGATTTGAGACAGGTGATGTCAACGGGTGATTGTAATCATGATTTGGTTCAAAAGCAGCTTCCAAGAAAGGTCTAGTCCAGTGGTCACCAAACTTGTTCCTGGAGGGCCGGTGTCCTGCAAATTTTAGCTCCAACCCTAATCAAACACACTTGAACAAGCTAATCAAGGTCTAACTAGGTATAGAAACACCCAGGCAGGTGTGTTGAGGCAAGTTGGAGCTAAACCCTGCAGAGACACTGAACCTTTCGGCCAGAGATTGGTGACCCCTGGTCTAGTCCTTTAGAAGCAGAGATGGGCTGAGGATCGCCAATTTGCCAACAAACATTTGAGAAAACGATTGAAATGTTAAAAAACAAAGTTCCACAAAGATAAAGGAAAACATTTGGATATTTCACCTTCAACAGTGCATGACACCATTAAAAGATTAAAGGTGTCTGAAAGAATTGAAGTGGGTAAAGGAGTAGAGCGCAAGCCTAGGCTGAACAATCGTGATCTATCACTCAGGCGGCAATGCATCAAGAGTCCTCATTCATCTATAAGCCATCTTCACTTTGAAGATCGCTAACGCCACTATCACCGCACCACACCCCAAACTTAACATTGGAGACTGCTAACATCACTACACTGAAAACCCTAAAAAGTTGACTGAACTAAAATAATTGAGTAAACTCGTTGCCTCAATTTAATTGAGTAATGGAGTCTCCCAAAACGTGCATATTTAACTTTATTTAACTTGCCGGTTTTGTAGACTATAATTAAATTGTTCAGTTCACCAAACTTAGTACTTTAGTACTTATATATATATATATATATATATATATATATATATATATATATATATATATATATATATATATATATATGTATATATATATATATATATGTGTATATATATATATATATATATATATATGTATATATATATATATATATATATATATATATGTGTGTGTGTGTGTGTGTGTGTGTGTGTGTGTGTGTGTGTGTGATAATATACAAAAAATGTTTAAATAAATTTTAAACAATGAATACGTTGCCATTTATTCACACTATGATGAATAATTATACCTGAAGCCATTTATTTTCTGATTTAAAAACCTTGTAACTTAAAAGTTGCACATATTAGAATTTTACATTCCAGTTTGTAAAAAAATAATTATTTTTTTCAAAGGATTAATTATGATTTTAAGCTCACTACACTTGAAATCTTAAGTTTATGCATTGTATGGTACAGTTTTTATGGTAGAGTTACATTAAATTAAATTAACTCATATTTTTTAAGTGATAAATGCAAAAAAAAAATAAATCCAAAATGCAAAATTTTAAGTTGTGTTCAGTCAACTTTACTTAATTGTTTAAGTAAAGACAACATTAGGTTTTACAGTGTATCATAACCCACTGCCCATCCCTCCAATCAGCTTAAAGTGACATTTAATGGCTTAACTAGGTTAATTAGGGTAACTAGGCAGGTTAGGGTAATTAGGCAAGTTATTGTATAACGATGGTTTGTTCTGTAGACTAGCGAAAACTATGCACAGCTTTAGGGGGCTAATAATTTTGTCCTTAAAATGTTTTAAAAAAAATTAAAAACAGCTTTTATTCTAGCCGAAATAAAACAAATAAGACTTTCTCCAAAAGAAAAAATATTATAGGAAATACTGTGAAAAAATATCCTGAAACATCATTTGGGAAGAAAAAATTTAAAAAAGAAGAAAAAAAAGTTTTGTCTGGTCAACTTCATTTCATTTGTAAATATACATCCTACAAAGTGTGTAAGACATTTGCCTGTAGCAGGCAATTTTGGGCAATATGCAGTGCGGAGATCAACAACCGGCTGGAGGTGAGGGGGTGGTGCTCCACTTAATTGCCAGGGCTCTGTGCATTCTGTCCCCTTTAGACCTGACCAAAAAGGTGATGTCAACAGGTGATTGTAATTATGATTTGGTACAAAAGCAGCATCCAAGAAAGGTCTAGTCCTTTAGGAGCAAAGATGGGCTGAGGATCGCCAGTTTGCCAACAAACATGTGAGAAAACAATTGAAATGTTCAGTGCATAATGGAGAAGGGCTCAAGCCTAAGCTGACAAAGTCGCGATCTATCACTCAAGCGGCAAAGCATCAAGAATCCTTATTCATCTATAAGCCATCTTCACTTTGAAGACTGCTAAAGTCACTATCACCGCACCACACCCCGCACTTAACATTGGAGAGTGCTAACATCACTACCATGACCCACTGCCTATCCCTCCAACCCCCCAGCCCTGTATTTCAGCACAGTATCACTTTCAGTTATTCTTTATGTTATGAACAGAACAGCGGAGGCACTGACGCAACACACTGTGATGTGTTCTCTTGGAAGACCCCTAAGACTCTGAGTCATTTTAAAGTATTCACGAGCATTTAGAAGTCTGTGTGATAGCAGAGAGCGACAAATGAACTCAGACTGTGAAGACAGAAAGACCGTCGGTGAGTATTAACTATCTCCAAACAACACAATCTTTTACATGTAATCAATTGCTAACACTTTACAATCCGCTTGTTAAGTGTGACGTCACGCGAAGCGACTTCCGGGTCCAAGCGCTCTATGAACTGAATGGGGAGACTCATGAAATGGTAATAATAAACGTTTACAAAGCGATTTAAGGCTTTCGAAAATCACGATCGCAGTATATATGTCCATGCCTAATATCCGATGGCCAGAAAGTGATAAATTTTTTATAAATTGTAAACATTTTGGTATTTGTTATGCAGCAGAGATTGTTGTGTACACTATGACTTTATATAAAATTAATTTTAATGTGTGATAGGAATAAAACGTGATCATAAACAAATGATTTCTCCTCTCAAATGAGTGACGGCTTGGACCCGGAAACAGTATACATACGTCACAAACACGTCACCACTTAACAAGCGGATAAGGTTGTATTAGTTAATTTGGTAACACTTTACAATAACAGTACATGAATATTGATGTATTAATATGTAAACTAAACATTACTTTATTATGAATTAATGATAAGTTAAGGTATGCACTAATTATGAATTACCTTTAACTACAACATGATTAACATGAGTTCATGTAAGAATAACGGCTACTTTAATTACTTGTTAGTTCATGATTGTTTGTTAATTAATGTATTAATTACCACATTAGTTTATGCTTAATTATACCATGATGAACTCATGATGTGTTAATGTATATTTATGTTGTGACTTTACTTGGAGGGGAACATCATCATTAACCCATTCTTAACTACTCATGAACTCCTTATGCACGTCCAACTAGTGAGTTTACACTGAATAACACCAGATAAGTGTTCTGTCAACATCAACATGAAGAGGAGTTCATAAGTAGTTAAGGATGAGTTAATAGTGATGAGTCCCTCCAAGTAAAGTCATGACATAACTATACATTAACAGCTCATGAGTTCATGTTGGTTACATTTAAGCCTAAACTTAAATGTTAATTAATACATTAATTACCAACATGTACTAACAAGTAATTAAGCTAGTCGTTATTTACACATGAACTCATGTTAATCATGTTGTAGTTAAAGGTAATTCATGATTAGTGCATTCCTTAACTCATCATTAATTCATAATAAAGTAATGTTTAGTTTACATATGAATACATCATTATTCATGTACTGTTATTGTAAAGTGGTACCGTTAATTTTAATGTATTTACTAACAAGAACAAACAATGAACAATACATTTAATACAGTGTTTACTCATGTTACTCATGGTGGTCTTCTTTCGCTTCCCGTCACAGGGATCGTACATTTGCAGAAGGGAATGTTTAGGCCTGACCCAGTGTTTTGCTCTGGGAAACATCACGGAAAACCCACTGATGTCAGAAAGCAATATTTGTGTGTTTTAGTCAAGACTTGAACATTGTGTTTTCTCCACTAATTAAATCTGATGCACATGATGAAAGAGACAGTAAACAGAAATTGTGTGGTGTATAATTGCTATTGTGCTCTCTGCCAACAAATGCTTTACACTAAAAAGAAATTACATTTTGACCCAACTTTAAAATAATGACTGCAATTTGTCACAGCAACATTTTGTGCGTGATAGAATTAATTATTTCATAGTAGAAAATATTTGACTATTCTCTTCAAACACTACACTATCCTAACTACTGGGTTATAAGTTAAGTGTGCACTCTCAGCTGCACAATTACTCGAAAAAAGATTGCGATCTCGATTCGACCCCCTAGACAATCTTAATCCAGCATTTCTACGATTCTGCCAATCATATTTTCAAGTTCAGTAGAGAAGAAATGTCTTTACATTGTTTTACATAGCTTGCTCCACAACGTGGACACCAACAGTGTTAAATTGGTGTTGAAAGAGTCACATATTGTACCTATTTATAAGGTATAATTCGCCCAAATAGTCATTTCTGTCTGGACAAGGCAACTGTACCTAGTGTGAGCACACCCTAACGCCTGTTTCACACCGCAAGCGTCAGCGGCGCGTGAGCAGAGCGTGCGCAGCGCGTATGTCGAGCAGTAGCAGCAAAATGTTTGTTGCCATTTTTAATCGTTTTAAGTTCATTTGAATGACTATATATAAACCATTTGACATTATTAACGCATTTATTGGGTAAAATTGCTAAAAAAAAATTGTGTTTTGGTCATTATCAATGCACTGTCACTTTAATTGAGCCTAAACAGCACGTCAAAAATAGACCCAGCGCCGAAACTATCGCTGCACTACTGCTTCGGCGACGCTCACGCCTCGCTCTGACGCGCTGCTGCTGCGTGCGGTATGAAAGCTCTAATCTGTTAACATGGACAACGAAAACACACGCGCTGCTCACGCGCCGTTGACGCTTGCGGTGTGAAACAGGCGTAAGTGAACACAAACCAGCCTGATATCATGAGGAATCGTAACTATATTACGCTTTGTCAGTTTAGTGACTAAGTTGAAAGTTGCGATCATAAGCCTCCCCACCCCACCTCCCGGTCTTCACTTTTGGGGGGCCTCACCTTAACTCTTGCGGGTGGGCCCACGTATTCACTTGTTGCTGGAATGCATAGAATTCTCTTGGCAAGGTGCTGTAGACGTGGGAATGACTGCCTTGTTTCTCCCAAAAGGAAAGTAGATTTTCCTCTGCTGATCCGTCGATTCTTAATTTTGTAGAGGAAGACTTCTGTACTTCATCCAGAATTAGTGTATCCGATTCCTCCTCTCATTCTTTGAAGTCAGTCCTAGGCTTTTTCGTTGGTGCGCCAGCTACAGTATGTGTACAAAAACAGTACAACCGCCCACCACCCGCCCGAATTTAATTAAAATATTATTTTTCGTCATGTCATCCGCCCGATCCGCGGTTTATCCGCGGATTCCGCGGCTGTAACCGCCATCCGCGCATCTCTAATGGCTGGCTCAGTTGGCATTTCTGTGTGGAGTTTGCATGTTCTCCCCATGTGGCATGGGTTTCCTCCAGGGGTTCCAGTTTCCCCCACAGTCCAAACACATGCTCTATAGGTGAATTGAAGAAACTAAATTGGCCGTAGTGTATGTGTGTGTATGAGTGTATATTGATGTTTCCCAGTACTGGGTTGCAGCTGGAAGGGCATCTGTTGTGTGAAACATTTGCTGGATAAGTTGGCGGTTCATTCCGCTGTGGTGACCTATAATGAATGACGAGACTAAGCTAAAGGAGAATGAATGAATGAATGAATGAATGAATGATCCAGTATATTAGTGTGAATTAATTAGGTGACTAACATGAACACACAGAAATGATCTTGATATAACATCATATTTAACATTTGAATTATTCTTCTGATGCTGTATATCTTTTGTTTCTTTGTAGATGGTTGTGGTGTGAGATGTAAGGATGTGACTGGAACTGTGGGGAAAGAAGGGATTTTCAACTGCAGCGTCTCTGATCAGATGACTGAAGGCTGTGTTACACTGTCTAAATTTCAGTATCCTGAGAATAAAGTCCCAGAAATGTGTAGAAAGGAGCATCCTGAGGGTGTCTGTGAAAATAATCAAATCTTCACATGCAGATACAGTTCAGATACAGCAACGAAGAAATCATTCAGCTTCTTTGTGCAAGCGAAAAGTTGTGCAGAAACCAAAGAATTCACAGTGGATATATCAGGTACTGCATGTAAAATCTGTTCATAATTCAGTAAATGTTTTAATTTACTAATACTATTTTTAACATTTGTCAACGGAGCCTGATAAACCTGAAGCTCCTGGCAGTACAGGTAGTACATTTTATTCAGCTACTTGATAGTTGCAGTAGAACTAATGCCTTATTATTTCATGTGAATTCAATTCATTTTTATGTACAGAAACAAACAGCAATAAAGCAACTTTAAGTATTTTGGATAAATATATAAATTAATAAATACATACAGTAATAATTTTTCATATTTCAAGAGACATTTTTAGGAAATTCTAGATGTTTATATTAGTCTGTGTTTGTCAAGACATCCGATTCTCCACAAAGAAGCGTTTAATCAAATTATGTGTGGAGAATCTGACTGACTGTGACGGGTTTTGTTAAGTTGGCTTTAAAGGGCAAGTATGGGGCAAAACCAACTTTTGGAAGCAGTTTGAACAGAACTGTGTGTAGGTATATTATTCCCACAGTTATATATGAACTGAATGATTATTATTAAATATTAATATTATTTATTTATTTATTTATTTATTTTTTATTTATTAATTAATTAATTAATTTATTTATTATTTCTTTAGTTTTTGTTTGTAATCTTGATGTTAAGTGTTGGTGTTTATTGTGTTAAATGTGCCATTTTTGCTATATGTGAAGGACTACCATGTCAGAATGAATTGCCCAAAAGGAATTAATAAAGCTTTAAACTAAACTACATAGTAGCAAAATAAACAACTCTTTTTTTTGTCCTAGCGTTAAAATAAGATAGAAATCCCTGCAACTTTGAGGGCCACCGCAATGTGATGTAAGAGTGCTGTTTTGCCCGCTCACTAAATTGATTAACAGGAGCCTGTTAACATGTATCCACAATAGCATGCATAAACATGTCCACTGAACAGGATTTGCAAAGGAACTTTGATTAAAAGATTTATTCCAACTCTCTGTGATCTGCACCTCAAGAATGAGTTTACAAGTTTAAAATGTGTTAAAAACTGCATGTTTGTAATACAAAAAAACAAACAAACTGTTACATCCCTATACAGCTGGAATCAACCCCATTTGCATAGTGTCAGTACAACTATATACAAAATTCATAGTTTAGCAGTTTTCCATATTTTGTGATTCATGTTTTAATTTGTTTACCTATTTATTTCTGCTATTAAATTGCATTATGGGCTTTTGATATTTCTTCCAACAACAAAAAGTGACTTTTATGAACATTTGTATTAGTTTAAAGTGCTATATTGTCTGGGTTGGTGTTGTATATTATGCTACAAAAACCTTGTAAAAAATAAACAGATAACCCTTGTAAATCACAAAATACAAAAACCGTGAATTAACAGATTTTTTTCAGTGTAAAAGGATGCTTAAATCATCAATTGTATGTGTGCACATGCGTAAGTGTATAGTGCAAACTTTATAAAACCATTTGTATGTGACTCATCACTAAAGAAAGGCTTAAATAAAGTCCAGAACACATACAGTTGAAAGCAGAAGTTTACATACACAGTATAAAAAGGCACATAACCATTTTAATAAAAGTCAGATGTTGATGTGACTAAACCTTTTCTCTTTTAGGTAAGTTAGGATTATCACATTTGTTTCTGTTCTGCTTAATAGCAGAATAATGAGAGAGATATCATTTTGAGAAATTGTTATAACTTTTCTTGAAAGTCAAGTGTACATAAAATAAGATTATTCTGCCTCTGAGAAAGCTCAGATGATGATGTCAAGGTTTTGGAAGTTTCTGATTGGCTAATTGACAACATCTGAGTTAATTAGAAGCAATTTAATGAAAAGCTCAAACACACTGCTTCCTTGTGTGACAACATGGAGAATCAACAAGCCAGAATCAACAACAAAGCCAGATTACAATTTGCTAAGTTACACTGGAAAAAGACTAATTTTTGGAGACATGTCCTGTGGTCTGATGGAACCAAGATTGAACTGTTTGGCCATAATGACCAGTGTTACATTTGGAGGACAAAGGGGAAAGCTTACAAGCCTAGGAACACCATCCCAACTGTGAAGTATGGGGGCGGCAGCATCATGTTGTGGGGCTGTTTTGCTGCAGGAGGGACTGGTCCACTTCACAGCATAGATGGCATCATGAAGAAAGAACATTATGTAGAAATACTTAAGCAACATCTCAAGACATCAGCCAGGATATTAAAACTTGGCCACAAATGAGTCTTCCAAACAGACCATGAACCTCAGCATACTGCCAAATGACATAAAATGTGCTTTAAGGACAACAGAGTGAATGTTTTGGAGGGGCCATCACAAAGCCCTGATCTCAATCCTATAGAAAATTTGTGGGCATAGTTGAAAAAGCTTGTGCGAGCAAGACAGCCCACAAATCTGACTCTGTTACACCAATTCTGTCTGGAGGAATGGGCCAAAATTCCTTTAAACTATTGTGAGAAGCTTGTGGAAGGATACCTAAAACATTTGACCAAAGTTATACAGTTTAAAAGCAAAGCTAAAAAAATACCAAGGAAATGTGTGTAAATTTTTGGCTGTCTAGAAATCAAAAAAATCTCTCATTATTCTGGCATCTAGCAAATGTAAATCATTTAGCTAATCCTAACAGACCTAAAATAGTAAACATTTATGATTTACCATCAGACATGTTTTTAAAAATGTTTATGTTCCTTTTTTAGAGTGTATGCAAACCTCTGGTTTTAACTGTACATCAAATAACCTTACTTGGTTTTTTGACTCATAAACTGTATTACATCTTCATCCGTGTGTCTCTGTTACTTGGGCTGTTTATCTGATATGATGCAGGAGAAGCAGGTCCTAACGGTGGGTGGGGGAAAAAAGCTCATTTGCATTTAAAGGCACAGGCCACTAAAACAGCCACAATCTCCTCTGACCCCAAAACTGACAAATTCACAAGGACATAATAAATGATCTGACGGGTATTTTGAGCTAACCTTTACAGACACATTCTTGAGACACAAAATACTTACCTTACATCTTTTAAAAGGGGTAAAATGGGTGCCCTTCAAATAATAATAATTACTCTGGTTAATCTTTACAGATCCTCAGTTATACAAAGGTGGGAATCCTGGACATGGGAAAACTACTGTCGCTGCCATCACTGCGGGTGTGAGCTGCTTCATCATCATACTGATCATCTTTGTCATTTACAAAAGCAGACAGTTGGATGTCAGAAAGGGATGTTTCAGGTCATCAGACAGAACGATGACCACAAAAAAGAGGAAATTATTAAGAAAGCAATGTTTTATCTAGAAGCTGCTCCTGAAAGAGCAGCTTTGTCTGAACTCTAGTAAATGCACACATCTCTGTTAGACCTCTGATACATTCAACCCAGGCTCATTCTGAAAACGTACCTCTATATACATTTCTGGAGATCGTCAAATACATGTAAGGACCTAAATCTTTTGCAGTTTTTGTTTTCTTGAATATACGAGAGGGTGCTGTGTATGCTTTTTGAGATCTCAAATTTTTCTCACTAGTGCCATTCGTGCCTGCTGTTCTCTTGTAAATCCACTAGAGACCACTGTCACCTGACTGTATGGCTGACTGACTTTTCGATCGACTAATCCACCCTCCCCCTTCCCTAAACCCAACCAATAGTATTCTAAAAAGCACAGATTGACCCGCCCACCCACTTGCCTAAACCCAACTGACAAATTTAAAAAGCAATTCAGAAAAAGAAAAGGCCCCGTCTGATTTTTACCACATTTTTACCACATTCTCACCCTGTTATTTACTTTACTTCATTTTTTCACGTTATTTTTTAATATATCTTACCTTGATTATGTACAGCTACTCTGCTAACATGAAAACGACTATCATATCTCCTAGTTCCTCTGAAAGGCCTGCCCTCAAGGCTCTGATTGACCAGCTAACATGATGTGTGTGATTTGCGGATCAGCTCCACATCACCAGGAAAAGCGTAACGCCTGTACAAGCACACACTTTGCTTTGGCTGTATAAATACTGTCAGTCAAAGTAGCTGTTAGCTGTATTAGTTTGTGCCTTAAGAAAACAGCTAAACCTCACGCCTGCTCTCTAAAATAAAATCTGACAAGTGTCTTTCACATACATTCAGAATAAGCATGTGTAATATGAAATGTTTGCATATCTTTTGAGATATAAAACTCTTAGAAAGTGGCCGACAGAGACGCTGCAGCACTGGTGAAGATTGTGGCTGTTTACAGCGGCTTGACTAATAAATAAGAATTTGTAGCTAAACTGTTAGCGGTGCCAAAACGCTTTTCACGCTGTTTACATCCTTGCTACAGCATACTGTTAACGCTAGATACTGTGCATGTAATAGATGATAGGTTGTAGCTCACAATACACAGCTTTGTCTATCATGGTTGGAGCTGCTCCTTCTTTGAAGAGTTTTTAGCTGAATCCAGCACTAAACTGGGAGATTCTGCAAGCTGTCCTTTGTCAAATGCTAGCTATATATGTTTATAATTCTCTGCAGCATAATTAAAATTAAACTGTAAACACTTCTCTCTTTGTGTCAAGTCCTTTGATAGCCCAAATACAGAAACAGAAGAAGCTCTGTGGAATTAGCAGCGTTTAGACAGCATTTTAGCTTTTTCTGCTTTAACGTTACAGCGTCTCTGGCCACGCCCCTTCGCTGCAAGTGGTAAAACCCAGATGTACTGGTTTGTAGTCCCCAAACTTGGTTTATTGTGGGCTTTGCTAAGCTAACTCTGTAAAAGCCAATGTCTCCTTTTGCTTTAAACTTTCAGCATCTTACATTCAGAGATGTTGTTTATGTTCACACAGCTACATTACACATAAACTAAAGTTTAAAAACATAACCCATTTAAAAAAACAATACACTCTGGGCAAATTTACTAAACTTTCATTATGTTGGGGGCTGTTTTTGCCCATTGACTTCCATTATAATAATTTGTAAAAAAATCTGCAGATTTATCCAGAATTATTTTGGGAGTATCGTTACTAAAAAAAGTTAATATGTGAAAAAAAAATAATACCATAACTTTTATTTAATGTTTACAATGTAAATCCAATTAGATCCACTTTATTTGGTAAACAAAGCAACTCTCTCCTATAATATATCTACTAAAAGACAGAAAATATTACTTATTAATTAATATTATTAAATAAATAATATTAATATTTTTATATTAGTCAATATCATTACTAAAATTCATTTAAAAACTGAATAAATATAAATGTATATTTCACGAGTAAATAAACAATCAATCATGAGGCAAAAATCTGCAGGATTCTGCATGCGCAGATTTCATGTGGGCCTAATATTTACGTATTTTGATTTCAAAGCCATGACAGCACATAATCATGCAATATTAATTGTTGGTGGTTTTCCCTGTTGGGAAAAGGTCAAAGTTGTAATTTTTACTGTTGATCATCAGCTGCAATGCAAAAAAGCTTTCTGCCTTCTATGTGAAGTATTTTGTGGGTGTGAGAGACCTTTGCGCACTTATCTTGTTATGTCTGAGAAAATCCAAATAAGCAGCTCAGCTCTCAGTTTATAGTAAACATAGTGTATTTATGCACACACACACTATAATCTGCTGTTTTACTCCACAGAAACTTTTTTGCACAGGCCCAGTAGCGGTTCTAGTTTAAAGGGACTGCATAACCACCCCATACACACACCCCGCCTTTTTATTTTTCAGTAAATATAACATTCAGTCATTTATTTTCTTTTCGGCTTAGTCCCTTTATTAATCCGGGGTCGCCACAGCGGAATGAACCGCTAACTTATCTAGCATGTTTTACACAGCAGATGCCCTTCCAGCTGCATCCTATCTCTGGGAAACATCCATACACACTCATTTACACTCATACACAATGGACAATTTAGCCTACCCAATTCACCTGTACCGCATGTCTTTGGACTGTGGGGGAAACCGGTGCAAACTCCACACAGAAACTGACCCAGCCGAGGCTCGAACCAGTGACCTTCTTGCTGTGAGGCGACAGCACTACCTACTGCGCCACTGCGTCACGTAAATATAACAATTTATTTATTATTATTAATAATAATATTTTACATTTGTTATTCTAAATAACTAACCTAATAATACATATTCTAAATAAATCAATCCTAAATGTTACTGGAAAACAATTTAACAACTGGAGTGATATGCTAAGATCACTTAAAAAATCTTTTTCATGAATATTAGTTATGACAATTCTGTAGAATACAAAAAAATACATATATGTTTTATAGAGTTATCTGTTGTCTTAGACCCGACTCATGGCCGAGAATGAATGTTATGAAGTCCCTGACTCTTTATTCTTTCTTTCTGCTTTATAGACATGCTTAGTGAAAGTATCATCATCATCATATTACATAAACTTTAGTCTTATCAACTTGCAAAACTCGCTGCATGCCGACACCTCTACATTAAAGGCTGTTACTCAGGCTGGGACTAAAAATCGGCCCTGGCACTGTAGCCACACCAGCCCACATCACACTGACACAGCAGCACCATCCACAGACACGCACATTCACTACTTTTATTTGTGTATAGATAGTAAAATAATATAAGCAGTACCATATGTAATAGATATTCAAACATTTAATGTATATGACTGAAACAAAAACAACCCATTTATAACAAATTTACATATGCAATCATTCATTTTCTTTTCGGCTTTGTCCCTTTATTAGTCTGGGATCACCACAGCGGAATGAACCTCCAACTTATTTAGCATATGTTTTACGCAGCGGATGCCCTCAAAGCTGCAAACCATCACTGGGAAACCCCCTATACACACATGCACTACAGACAATTAAGCCTACCCAATTCACCTAGAGCACGTGTTTGGACTTGTAAGGGAAACCAGGAGGGAACTGACGTGAACAACTCCACACTGAAACACCAACTGGTGCAACCGAGGCTCGAGCAAGCAATCTTCTTACTGTAAGGCGGCAGCACTACCCACTGCGCTACTGCACTGCCCCCTTTCGAGTCTATTTTTATGATTTTTATCATTTTTGTAATTTTATGCATTTGGCAGCGTCTAATTTAAAAGCAATTTATTTTTGCTTTCTCTGAGCTTTTTGGCACTGCCTTTCCTTTTTTAACAGACCATCTCTGACAATTAGCTTGTGTTGCACTTACTGTTTGTTTGGCATTCTTGCCAGATTTTGATTACGTCCGCATAACCTCTGATTGCATTGGCCCATCTCGAAACCAGCCGGTCGTTGCCGATTGGGCCAATGCTTAACATTTATTATTATTATTACTATTATCTTCATTAAAAGCTACACGTAAAAACAATACATAATAAAAAAATTTAAAATAGCTGACCGGCCCACATTTAAAAAATAGTCCGGCCCTTCTGGCATTTGCCAGAACTGCCAGATGGCCAGTCCGCCCCTAATTTTAGCAGCATGCATGCAAACAACTGGGATTCACACAGGAGGCGTGCAGAAATGGTGCAAAAGATGCCAAATGTGAATGGCCCCTAACATCTTAATTCTGGGATCGCCACTCTAAATCAATACACCTGCATAAAGTAAATAGTATCTTAATGCTTTACTAGGGGACGGAGTTTTTTTTTGCACTGTCTCCCCAGCAAGATCGCCCATATTGTCCATGCCTAAATCCGCCACCGCACAGGCCTATCTAAAGGGTTTTTCTGTCAACTGATGGTCGTGAGTAAAAATGACACATTTTTACCTCTTCTTAACAGTACAAAACACCAACAATCAAGAATGCATAATTATATTGTGTCATGGCTTTGCAGTCAAAAAATCTCATTATAATGGAAGTCAATGGGGCAAAAACAGCCACCAACATAACGTCAATGTAAACAGTACACAAGTAGTCAAATGTCTGGCAACCTGATCACTGACTACTGAACAAGGGTGCTGATTGAAATGTACCTTTAATCTCTCTGTTACCTGCTGCTCAACCAGGCATGTTTGTTTGTTTGTTTGTTTGTTTGTTTGTTTGTTTGTTTGCTTTATTTATAGAGCACATTAAAAAACAACAGATGTTGACCAAAGTGGTTTACAAAACGACCAGCATACAAAATCTATACTTATATATAAAAATTACGCAAAGTATATAAAACAGATTAAAATTAATTAATTACATCCAAAGGCAAGAGACAGAAGGTGATTTTTTAGATGAGACTTAAAAGCACCAAGTGAAGAACATGACCTGATATGTAAAGGCAGAAAATTCCACAGTCGGGGGGCTGCAGCAGAAAAAGCCCTGTCACCTCTTGATTTCAACCGTGTTTTGGGGACAACTAGCTGAAACGTGTATTCGGACCTGATTGGCCTCAATGAAGTGTGCCAGTGAAGAAGCTCAGAAATGTAAATAGGTGCCAGAATTCTAAATTGGACTGGGAGCCAGTAAAGAAATGATAGAACTGGTGAGATACTAGAAATTTTTTTTTTGTCCCAGTTAAAAGCCTGGCATCTGCATTTTGAACCAGCTGCAGGCGTGCTATTGATGCCTGTGAAACTCCTGAATACAAAGAGTTACAGTAGTCCAGTCTTAACATAATAAAAACATTAATGATAGTTTCCAGCTCTTTAAAAGAAAGAAAATTTTCAATTTGGCAATGTTCCTTAATTGATAGAAACCACTTTTGACGACTGAGTTTATTTGCTTGTCGAACTTTAACTCAGTGTCAAAAGTAACTCCAAGATTTTTTACATGACTGTGGACCTTAGGCTTGATCGAACCTAATTTATTAATTGTAGATTCACAGACACTCGGAGGACCAACCACTAGTACTTCAGTTTTTGATTCATTCAAGTGTAAGATATTACCAGCCGCCATTCCTTAATCTCGTTAAAACAGGTGAAAAAGGACTGTAAAACAGAATTTCCTCCAATTTTTATGGGCAAGTAAAGTGTGCCCATATGCCAAATGGTCTGGCGTGGAGGAGAGGGAGATGATATAATTTGCACCTGATGCTCAATATTTGAAGATTTTAACATTTTGTAAAGATCTGCTGTTCAGTTTTGTGAAGGGCAGATGACTTGTACACATTTACACAAAACAAATCTTATACTTTTCACTGTTGCTGTCTCTCCCTAGACAAGTATATCAGGGTCATAACACCTCAAACTGCTGGATATTGACTGTCTGTTAGAAGATTTTTGACTGTTTCAGTTTAAAGTTATTTCTCAGAAATAGTGGAACATTAATTATATTTTTGATCAGTATATATACAGCGTTGTTAACATTTAGACAAAGTTTGGCAAAGAACCAAACTGAGCTGAGGAATGCAGACCTGGTGCAGTGCAATCTGAGCCGGGTGCTATGCTTTTCTAAGGACTCACCTAACTTCACCCCTAAACCTCACAGAGAAGTTACTCTCTCCATTGTCTTGCCATTGTGTCTGATATTACATTTCTGAGACGAAATCTCAGCTTGAATCACTGAACTCAGACACTATTGAACCACTGAGTTTGATTTTGCTCTTTTCTGATAACTTTCATAACATGTCTATAATGGATGGGTAAGATATATTTGTATACAACATACACTATTCTTCACCTGCAATTTTCTGTGAACATGGTTTTGTATAGTGTCTTCTTAGATAACTATCAATAAATAAAGATTTGTAGTAGACATGAAATGGTTAACCTGTGTCACGTGATTGTGGTGGAGGGTCACCGGGGTTACGTAGTGCGCTTATAGGTGGCACCTGTTCATTCACAACTTAGGAAGGAGAGAGAGGGGGTGAACGGGGACGCGGTACTCTTTGTTGACCAAACAAAACCAAACTTAAGCCCAAATCAAATTCTACACTGTCAAAATATCAAGGTATGTTTTATATTGGAAAATAAACGAGTGAAGACATTTGAACGACTTCTTGCCTTGTTTACATTTGATGTTTGCGTCACAAATCATGTCTCTGGTTTAGCCTCTCAGCTGTTACTCCACGTTGCCGCTACAAGATTCATAACAATTTCTACAAATCTGATGTACTTATTTACAAGATTTACTGAGTTTAATAAGTTAGGATTAACATAGAAACATCACCGGCCACTTTATTAGATACACCTGTCCAACTGCTCGTTAACTCAAATTTCTAATCAGCCAATGGCAGCAACTTAATTCATTTAGGCATGTAGACATGGTCAAGACGATCTGCTGCAGTTCAAACCGAGCATCAGATTGGGGGAAAAGGGGATTTAAGTGACTTTGGTTGTTGGTGCCAGACGGGCTGGTCTGAATATTTCAGAAACTGCTTATCTACTGGGATTTTCACGCAAAACAATCTCTACCCTGCTGAAAAATCCAGCTTACACCAGTCTAAGCTGGTTTTAGCTGGTCAACCAGGCTGGTTTAAGAGGGGTTTTGGCCACTTCCAGGCTGGTTTCCAGCCATTTCCAGCCTGGTCTTAGCTGGTCAGGCTGAGATATCCAGCTTGACCAGCCTAGCTAAGCTGGGAGTCCAGCCAAAACCAGCTATATCCAGCTTAAACCAGGCTGGTCAAGCTGGTTTTAGCTGGGTTTGATTGGTCATTTTCCAGCCTGACCAGCTAAGACCAGGCTGGAAACCAGCCTGGAAGTGGCCAAAACCCCTCTAAAACCAGCCTGGTTGACCAGCTAAAACCAGCCAACCAGCCTAGGCTGGTTTAAGCTGGATTTTTCAGCAGGGTAGGGTTTAGAAAGAATGGTCTGAAAAAGAGGAAATATCCAGTGAGCGGCAGTTCTGTGGGTGCAAATGTCTTGTTGATGCCAGAGGTCTGAGAAGATTGCCCAGACTGGTTCCACTGGTAGAAAGGCAACAGTTGCTCAAAATAAGCGCTCGTTATCTCTGAACATGCAACATGTCCAACCTTGAGGCGGATGGGCTACAGCAGAACAGAAAACTGAGGCTACAATTTAAACAGGCTCACTAAAATTAGACAATAGAAGATTGGAGAAAAGTTGTCTGGTCTGATGAGTCTCTATTTCTGCTGCCATATTCGGGTTGTCAGGTCAGAATTTGCCATCAACAACATGAAAGCATGGATCCATCCTGCCTTGTATAAACCGTTCAGGCTGGTGGTGGTGTAATGATGTGGGGGATCATTTCTTGGCACACTTTGGGCCCATTAGCACCAATTGAGCATTGTTTCAATGCCAGAGCCTACCTGAGTATTGTTGCTGACCATGTCCATCATGGCCATCATCTCAGACTGGTTTCTTGAACATGACAATGAGTTCACTGTACTCAAATGGCTTGCACAGTCGCCAGAACTCAATCCAATTGAGCACCTTTGGGATGGGGGGGAACTGGAGATTCGCATCATGGATGTGCAGCCAACAAATCTGCAGCAACTGCGTGATGCTGTCATGTCAATATAGAGCAAAATCTCTGAGGAATATTTCCAGTACCTTGTTGAATCTCTGCCACGAGGGATTAAAGCAGTTCTGAAGGCAAAAGGAGGTCCAACCCGGTACTAGTAAGGTGTACCTAATACAATGGCCGGTGAGTGAATGTTGTCATGTTATAGTTTGTAAGTTACACCAGTAAATCTAAAGTATCTGCACTATTTATTTACACAAAAACTAAACCGTGATCAAGCATTTGTGTTTGTTTAGTCATTCCTTAATCAGCCTGATTTTGTAGAGAGCTAAACACAAATCTATAATGAAAGCATTCTGTTACTTTCATACTGTTTGTCCTTATTTAAGACTAAATTATTTGTGCTTAAAATAAAAGACACTATGATGGACATGAGCGACATGGTGGAGCAGTGAGTAGCACGATCAACTCACAGCTGCTAGTTCGAGCCTCGGCTGAGTCCGTTGCCATTTCTGTGTGGAGTTTGCATGTTCTCCTCGTGTTGGTGTGGGTTTCCTCTGGGTGCTCCGGTTTCCTTCACAGTCCAAACACAGTGGTATAGTTTAATTGGGTGAGCTAAATTAACCGTAGTGTATGTGTGTGAATAAGTGTGTATGGATGTTTCCCTGTATTGGGTTGCGGCTGGAAGGGCATCCGCTGCATAAAACATATGCTGGATAAGTTGGCGGTTGATTCCGCTGTGGCGCTCTCTGATAAATAAGGTACTAAGCCGAAGAAAAATAAATTAATATATCTGAAGTTTTTCCTTATTTTTCTCTCTATTACATTTGTATTTGATATTTTTCGAAAAATATATATTGATACAGATTTGGACACATGTAATATTGTATGGAATCCTTATTAATTAATGCTGAGGGCTGTACATCATTACACTGTGCCATTGTGTGTTTTGTTCTGGTTTATTTCTAGTATTAGTTTGAGTTAAGGGTTAGGGGCGGGGCGGGGCTTAGTCTCAGATTGCATGATGTCATCAGTGTAGCTGAGTAAGACCACCAGGGGGGATACTGAAACTGAAAGTATTTGTCTGTGATCGCAAAGAGAGAGAGGCACAGAGTCAGACGAACTCAGGCTGAAGAAAGAAAGACAATCGGTGAGTCAAAAACTTTGTTAAAACAGCAAATAACCTCATTTATATTTACTAATCACTTCATAGTCAGCCCCTAGAGAATCTTGAGCGCATTTGCCTGTTCTGTACTATTTGACTTAAACTTTTAACCTTCAAAATACTTATGAGTATAGAAAACCGAGTGTAATTATGCTGTATAATGGAATCTGCTGTGTTTATCACTGAAATTTCTTGCCCTCATCCACTGAAAAAACAAAACAAACATTTTCATGCCGTTCCACTTCTGTCGCATGCAGTCATCCAGAGCTGTTATAGGCAATGAATGCACGTTTGCGTTTAATGAATAGATGTTTCTCATCATGAGTCTCATTTCAGTGCTTTACTGTAGTCTAATCCGTTTTTACTTTTATTTCATTTATTTAAAGGTTTTTCTCAAGTTTAAAGTACTTAATCTGTGTTTCATCAGAAATCTAAATATGTATTAGTGCTGTTTTACTGCCGCTCATCATTTAATTGCGTCATATCACACATGGTCCATACTTCATATTTATGTTCACAACAGAATTGTGTTGGGATTGAGTTGATTTAATCCACAATCGTCCTGTTTAAAGTGTTTACTTACCGTTAATCTTGGTAACACTTTATTTTAAGGTGCCCTTGTTTGATGGAGTTATTCATTAACTAGAATATTAACAATTGCTTGCACTTACTGTATGTAAGGGTTAGAATGTGGGTTGTTTAGGATTAGTTACATGTTTATAAATGGTTTAAAGTAGCAAATTACAAACACTCAAACTACAGTAATTGAGTAGTTTTTCCTCAGAAATTGTAATTTACTAAGTAGCTTTATAAATGTGTACTTTTACTTTCCCTTGAGTACATTTTTAGTGCTGTATCTGTACTTTTACTCCACTATTTTCCTTCAACCTGCAGTCGCTATTTTATTTTTCTTGTCCATGGGGATTAGAAAAATCAGTCCTGTGATTTTTGTCCAATCGAATCACACATAGAAGATAAATCGCATCATAATGAACTACCTCATAACTAGGCCCAAACAAAATCTGCGCGTCACAGAATTCTGCAGATTTTTAGCCCCTCATTTAGTCCAGTGGTTCTCAAACTTTTTTCAAAAAGTACCACCATAATGAGCAGTATTGAAATACAGTAGTGTAGTAGGCCCATTAAAGCAGCTACAGCTTTGTTCACTTTGTGTGCTTACATGTAAAAAAAAAAAAAAAAAAGTCACAACGTCAACATTTAAATTAAAAATGTGCTTTTAAAAGTTAAAACATATTAGGGTACTGTTCTTAAAATGTAAAAAAAACTATAAGTAAGTAACTAAAAGTATTAACATAGTAGCCTATTTATCAACACCTAGAAATATAGGCTATAAGTCATCATATTCATATATAAACCATTTTTTTAAAGTTTTAAATATATGTAGCATGTACATATAACATATTTGATTCCTCCGTGTACCACTAGAAGGAAGCTCACCACAGTTTGAGAACCACTGATTTAGTCTATGTATCTACGTGTGTAAGCGTGTATACATTTATATTTATTCAGTTTTCAAATTAATTTCACTAATATTGTTGTGATATAACAGTAATATTATTATGTTTATATGATTTATTTACAATACAGTTTTTAAAGTAATATTTCAGTTTTTTGTAGATCTATTATATGAGAGACTTAGCAAATAAGTGTATATAATTGGATCTGCATTGTAAACATTAAATACAAGTTAGAAATGTTTTTTTTTTTTAATATATTAAGTTTTTAGTTATGACACTCCTAAAATAATTCTGCATAAATACGCCGATTTTTAACAAAATTCTCAGCAGAAATAGTAAAAAATGCCTGCAGATTCTGTCTGTCCCTACTCATAACTACCTTATAAATGCAGCAAACTGCTTGGAAGCATTAAAAATGTCCAAAAGAAGATTTCCAAAATTGTATTGACCCAGAGACTGTTAGATGCATGTCACTGATGAGAAGATGATGGATGTTTACTGTTTGATGACTGAAATGGTCTTAAAACACCCAGCAGGTACAAGACGTCAACATGACGTCAGATTGACATTGTACCCCAATGTCGTGGGGACGTTGCATTTTGTTTGGAAGGAAAAATCGGGTTGACATCAGAACCCAACGTCAGACCAACACCAGTATCCAACAACCAACCTAAAATCAACATCTAATAATGTTACAGCTTGACGTTGTGTGGATGTTACCACTATGACATCTATCAGACGTTAGATTTTGGTTGATGTACCTGACGAATAAATGTCAGTATTTGATGTCAAAATGACGTTGGTTTAAGATGTTGACTCAACGCGGATTTTGGTCACTTGCTAACACAACCTAAAATTTGACGTTGTTATTGGACGTCTGAATAATGTTGTCCTTAGACACTGGCAAGACATTTAATTTTCGTCACCTGACGTCACGACTTAAATCTAACCTGATATTAATATCTTATGACGTTGTGTGCCTGCTGGCCAATAACTAAATGCACTACAGGATGTTACATTTACACACATCTACAAATTAAATGTAAATGCATCAGCTATTTACAGCGTAATACTTACTACTCACTACTCATGAGTACTTTTGAAAGGGCTACTTTTCACTCATACTTTGAGTAATAATCACAACAGATACTTCTACTCTACTTGCACTACATTTTAAGGCAAGTAATGGTACTTTTACTTAAGTATGATTTTTTAGTACTCTTTCCATCACTGATGTTATACATAATCGACAGTAATTAAGTACATGGAAATGACACATTAAAATAAAGTTTGATCATTCATTGTAAAAAAAAAAAATAATAATTTAATTATGAAAAAAAAACGTAAACAAAAACAGTAATTTCTTGTTTCATAATTACAAGTTATTACTGTCATTTCACAGATTTTAACTGTAATTGTACAGGTTATTACTGCCATTTTACTAATTATTACTGCAATTACACAGATTATTACTATTATTATACAAATTATTACTGTAAATATTTAATTTATTAATGTAATTATACATATAATTAATGTGATTATAAAGATTATTACTGCAATTATACAGGTTATTACTGTAATTATACGGCCTAATTTATGCAATTATGCAAATAATCTCAAAATATTTCATAACATTTTCAATTTTTAACATTTTAAAGCTTAGGTACAAATAATTGCTGTTGTCATAAAACACTGCAAATCTAACTATAAACTATAATATAGTTTAACAAATATTTTAAGGGCATGTAGGGTAAACTTCAAAACTATTTTCTTGAGAAAATTCAAAGCTGTTCTCTATTTATTTATTTATTTATTTTTTACAAACAACACATTTGCTCATCATTTAACAACTGAAACAAGGTTAGTGTCATGTGAGGACGCCTGCACAACAAAGTTGAGGAGCAATTAGCAGTTTATTAACAGAATTGTCTTGCAAATAAAAGGCTGAAACAGGAAGAAACAGGTGCACAGATAATCCCAAGGGTAAAGGCGGCAAACAAAATAACAAATTAAAGAAGTCAAACGTGGCAAGGTACGGGAAACCGCGTCGTAACGCTCACTAAACAGTTTAAGACTCAGAAACGATGTATCTGTGTGTGCTCAGTTTTATAGTCCTTGAAATGAGGCCATACAATCTTCTGACTGTGTGTGTAATCAGTTAGAATTAGGAACCTGGATGTGCGAGGTGCATGCTGGGAGTTGTAGTTCGTTAAAGTAACATCTGTATAGTTTTCCAGCGATCCGCACCCGCTAGATAACTGTTAATCATAGAAACATTGTTAGAGTAGTAACATAAACATTTCATAGTTTACAGTGCATGAATTATATGCAGCCTACAAACAATAAGCTATTATTTCACTTTATTAACCTCATGTTAATCTTTATATGTTTACTATCTTCACTAAAAACAATTTGACTGAATTTTGTTTCCCTATTTTTATAGAAATAATCTGTAAATTTTAAAGGAAAATTACATGTTACTCTCTAAAAATACTTAACATTTCCTTTTAAAAGCAGGAAAATAACGTAATACCAAATTACAAGCAATAACTGTAAATTTAATGGGAGAATCTTTTATTACAGAATATATCTGTAAAACAACAGGTATTTCACTGTAAAATGAAAAAAACAAGAAAATTGTGTAAAAAAATAAAATAAAATACAGACAATTACCTGTAAAATAATGTTTATTTTTACAGTGCACTCTCTAGTACTTAATGCTTAAATCTCACCTTTGTCTCAATCTGTCTTTTATTTCAGTTGAGAATTAAAAGCCATGACTGTAATAAATGCAGTGCAGATCTTCATCCTGCTGTGGGGTTTCACCGCAGTCTGCCAAACTGATGCTGGTAAGAGAATAAACTTAGAAACTATGTGTGAGAAATATGTAGAGGAGGGAATGTTTAGACTTGTCCAAGTGTTTTAGCTCTGAGATGTTTCTTTGTTATAAAGAAAACTATTTTCTTCCCAAATTGCGATCCACAGAAAACCCACTAATGTCAGAAAGCATTATTTTATTTGTGCGTTTTAGTCAAGATTACATTGAGTTTTCTCCACTAATTAAATCTGATCCACTTGATAAAAATAAAGAATCAGGATGTGACAGTAAATAGTGATTGTGTATTGTGCAATTTCTATTATGTTTAGGCTTGTAAAGATGGGATTTAACGACAGCGGTTTAAACTGTAGTTATCAGTATGATGGTAAAAATGGTACATTTCTAGCCAAACTATCCTTCTGCAATCTTATACCAAAAACAGAAATTAGGGCAGTATTAATAGCTAAAAATGTGGTAGAGGGCTGCTATTATGTGTGTGTATTGTATTGCAATATGGAGCAATTAAGTGTTGATGGTAAATCAAAAGTAATTCACAAATATTTAAAAATGAAATTCAATTCATCTTTATTTGTATAGCGCTTTTACAGTGTAGATTGTGTCAAAGTAGCTTCACATAGAAGATTATAGTGAATTAAAACAGTTAGGCACCCCGATGTCGTTCGTCCCCATGTGAAGGACGAGAGCTCCGATGTTCTCGTCAACACTCAGAATAGCGGGTACCTTGGCAGATACGTCCTTAACACAAGCACCGGGAAAGCAGTGAGTTTGTACATTGTTACCTTTAGTGGAGAACGATGATTGCCACATCACGACCTGTCTCGCGGAGAGGGGTGAATTGGTTCTCCATGGAGATCTCGAACACAGGAGGAGACGTTCTGCCCCGAGACCTGGGGCCTGTTTCAGAAAGGAGGTTAACTGAAAACTCAGAGTATTTTAACCCTGAAATGAGAGAAACTCTGGGTTTTCCGTTTCAAAATGGCAGGTTTGTTAAACTGGAGAAAGCAGGGTAAGTCAAGCCTGTTTCTGAAAGAAAGATAACTTTAACTCAGAGTCAGTTACTGTGGTAACTTACTCTGTGAATCTAACCTGGTCAGAAGCAGGTTTTATTCTCTAAACTCAGAGTTTCTGTCGGTCTCCTCCCCTTTTTTAAAGATGAAGCGGTATTTCTCGCATTAGCCTTACGTCTCCACACACCTATTTTTATGCTTATTTTGGATACGTGCATAAAAACGATTGATGGAAACGTCATGATGCACATAACTTTTTAAAATATGCATAAAAACGCGCATAACTGAGTAGGATAAACTTTTATTCGATAGAAAATGTGCGCATAAACTACGATGGAAACACTTTTACTGAACAAATTACAGCATGTACATTAAAAAAAGATCATGATCATATGATAATGAAAATGTGTGTGAATGGACAAACAGCAGGCTGAGCACACTGTAACACGTCTTAAATATTGTTTTAGTCATTCTAAAATGCCTGAACTGTTTCAGTATTAGTGTATATTATTAATTACCTCCGAGCGTCTGGTGCGTGTCAAGAGTCTCCGCGTCTCATGGCTTCAGACGCCCCCACGTGTTCATTGTGTTTCAGCATTGTCTTCTGACATCGAGGCGCAAGTACATTAATTAGGCTAAATAAAGAATTAATTGACGCAGCTTCTTCTACCACAGTAAATTCTGTTTTTACTGTTGATATTTGGTGCCAGTTTAATCAGGAAGTGACGATTTTTTTCTCTTTGACTCGTTGGATGGAATTTTATTCGCATCTTTTATGCAATATTCCAGTTTTGCAAATACATTCATGTAATATATTTGGATGGAAACATAGCTATTGCCTACATTTTAGTCACACACAGAACAACTGTACGAGAATGGCTTATGCTTTTTTTAATAAATAATTAAATTAAATTCACCTTCGACATGCATGTAACTAGATTAATGGGATTATTATTCTTTCTAAAAATTATTTTTAGTACGGCTTACCTTCTAAATGTTATATTAACCTCTATCACTTGATCAATAAAAAAGGCAGACACACAAGTGCACTGTTAAATCATTTAAAACTAATAAATGTATAAAAAAAGTTTAGAAAAAAAAATATAAATGTCACAAATTACATTACTTATTTTATTATACTTAAATATTTAAATACTTAAAAAGTGAAATTAGGCATTAACTTGAGCAGCTGTTTTCCACGCTAACTGTCTCTTCTTCACTGATGGTTGCTTCTTTTCAAATATATACGCTCATATTTGCTATAACTTTGCATGAGAACATCAAGTTCAGCTGGAGAAAGAAATGGTGATCTCTTTTTTTAAGATGTTGCCATAGTCACTCATAATATCTGCGCTCTATTGATAATGCCTTTTTAAAGTCACGGTGTGGGCACTTAACTCTGAGTTGGTCTACTCGAAGTTGATTGACCCAACTCAGATCAGCTGAAACCGAAAACTCAGAGTTCAAGTTTAAACTCTGAGTAGTTTGAACCTCCTTACTGAAACAGGCCCCTGGTATGCACCTTGTGCAGCTGCACCCAGGGTAGAGCTATAAACAAATCAATAATGAAAGCATTACATTACTTTCGAACTGTTTGTGTTCATTTAAGACTAAATTATTTGTGTTTAAAATAAAAGACGCTAGGATGGACATGGGTGACACTGTGGCGCAGTGAGTAGCACGATCGCCTCACAGCAAGAAGGCCCCTGGTTTGAGTCCCGGCTGGGTCAGTTTGCATTGCTATGTAGAGTTTGCATGTTCTCCCCATGTTGGTGTGGGTTTCCTCCGGGTGCTCCGGTTTCCCCCACAGTCCAAACACATACGCTATATGTGTATTGAGTAAGCTAAATTGACTGTACTGTATGTGTGTGAAAGAGTGTATTGATGTTTGACAGTGATGGGTTACAGCTGGAAGGGGAATCTGCTGCATAAAACATATGCTGGATATGTTGGCGGTTCATTCCGCTGTGGCAGCCCCTGATGAATAAAGGGAATAAGCCAAAAAGTAAATGAATGAATGAATAGAATGTATATGTTTACATATTTTTAAGTGTATTTGTCTGCTTCAAAACTCACCAAAATCCCAAAGCGTCCACTTTTGCTCATCTTCAAATCGCGTGTACAGAAGCTGATCTGAGAAGAGTGTCTTTATCAGTCCCCTGTCCGCAGCGTGTATGGAGAGCAGAAACAGTCCACAGGCGTTTGCCATTCACACTGGCTGTGCCTGCAGTGTGCAGCTGATAGGCGGCTGCTGCACAGATCGATCTATCTCTATTCTATCTAGTTACCTATCTATCTTTATATAGAAATACACTTTTTATTTTTACTTTTCATCTGCACCAATGCCCGCAGCAACTCCCTATGTGTGCGGTGTGAAACAGGCGTCACATGAATTGACTGATTCAGAGGTTGCATAGTGAATGCAGCCATTTTTTGAAGGCTTAAAAAAGCGAATACATAATTCTCTTGAACAGCTCTTGCAATTAGACTATATCACATTTAAAATCTCACACCCAAATTCTTCACTTTTTATAGAAATATACAGGAAAACATCAGCATACCTGCCCACACTCCCGTTTTTCCCTGGAGTCTCCCGTATTTCAGACCCATCTCCTGCCACCCTCCCGTTTTGTTATTTCTCCTGAAAAACTCCCGTTCAGGCTTGGAAACAAGGTGCACGGGCTCAGGTTGGGTCAGGTTTCATTTATTTAGGCTCGATCTATGCTCTAAGGGCCTACTCACACTATGCCACCCGTACCGTGCCCAGGCCCGTTTCCCGGGTCGTTTGAGAAGTGTGAGTGCGCTGAATCGGGCTCAAGCACGGTTCACTTGGCCGGCCCTGGCCCGGTTGGAAGAGGTGTGCCTGAGCGAGGATCACTTGGGCGCGTTTTACACTCACACACAAGCGTACCAAAGCCCGAAACTGAAAGCGAGATGTGTCTTTTAAGGGGTTGTTTTATATGGATTTATTAATGGATTTATTAATTAATTTGATCTGCCGTAGTTTATTAAAGACGCAAACCCCTCACTGCACGTCAGCTGCGCGCCTTCAGCAGACCTCCTCATTCCTGCAGCACGAGAGCTTTATGATTGTTTATGAGCGCCAAAAGTGGCGGATCTGTCCGGTAAAATATCTGACTGCGTGTCACCGCATCCCTAAGGATGTTTGGCGAAATATTTGACTGCATGTCACTGCATGACAAACGACTGAAAGGAAATAACTAGAGAAATCGCCACTGTGTTACTGGGTGAGAGCGTATGGCAAGCCGTTTTAGCATTTAAACCTTGTTCTGACTATCCATAAATATATTTAGAGATATCTCTAATTATATTTTGACTAGTCATAATTATAATTCGACTAGTCAGATTGGAAATATCTGCAAATATATTATGACTGACTAGTCATATTCCTCCATTGACTTCCATTGAAAAATATTTGCAGATATCTCTAAATAAATTTTGACTAGTCACAATTGTAATAAGAGAAATGAATTTTGACAAGTCAAAAATCCAATTCAAGATATCTACAACTGTAATTCGACTATTAGTAAATTAATTAGAGATATCTTCAAATATATTTGTAAATATCTCTAAATATGACGAATTAAAGACATCTCCAAATGTAATATGACTAGTCAAAACTCAGTTAGAGATATCTCTAATTACAATTGTGACTAGTCAAAACTCATTTAGAGATATCTGCAAATATTTTTCAATGGAAGTCAATGGAGGAATATGACTAGTCATAATATATTTGCAGATATCTCCAATATGATTTCGTACTAGTACAATTGTAATTGCAGATATGTCTAATTGTCATTCTGAGTAGTGGAATTATAATTATGACTAGTCAAAATATAATTAGAGATATCTCTAAATATATTTATGGAGTCAGAACAAAGATTTAAATGCTAAAAAGGCTTGCCATAGAGAGCGCTTCTCACTGAACAGAGCAGCAGCGATGACGTAAGCGTGCCGAGGCCCGATATGGTGTGAGCGCGGGCCGTCAGGGGAGACGGGAGGGGGGACAAGCGTGCTTTGGCCCGGTTCGAGGCAACAGTACCTAGTGTGAGTATGGCCTAAGATAGCAGCCCAGCTAGCAAAATTCATGTGGCTTAAATCCAGCCCAGACCAGACACTTAAATCAGGCCCATATATGAATTTGAATATTTGGCCTCCCTTTGCCATTGTACAGGTGGGCCACTTCAGGCTCACATTAATTTTGTCTGGGCCGAAGTAAGACCACCAGTGCCGCATAACTGCCTAAAGTGGCTCACATTCACATGCTATCTGGAAATCAGAGCGTGCTCACACTTGGCACAGTTACCTTGAACCATGCCAAAGCGCGCTTGGCCCCCCTCCCCTTTCATTCAGCACAGTGAACATTGCTTTAATTATATAATTTTGTATCATTTTTAGTCGGTTGGGATGCAGTGACGCAGTCAAATATTTTGCCAAACAGACTTTCCACCACTTTTGATGCTCATAAATTATCATAAAGTCCTTGTGCTGCACAGAGGTTTGCTGAAGGTGCAGCTGTCGTGCAGTGAGGGGTTTGCATCTTTAATAAACTATGACAGTGCACGTTCATTGAACAGTAAGAATGATTAATAAATCCATGTGAAACAGTCCCTTAAAAGTGACCTCGCGTCTTTACCCACACTACAAGCATAAGCCCAACCAAACTGTGCACACCTCTTCCAACTGAACCTGGGCCGAATTCCTGGGAACCTGGGAAACGAACAGTGCAGTAAAAGGGCAGAGCAGGAAAAGAGAGGCAGAGCAAATTTACAACCTATTTTGTTTGTTCCTTGACCATTTACGATTGCTTCTGTCTAGAGATGTGATCATTGTGCAATTAGAGATGAGAGTTTGAGATGATAGTTAGAGATATTGGAATGGTCTTGCATGTATTTAGGACTTTTTACATATAAGGCAAGGCAAGTTTATTTATATAGCACATTTTATGCAGTGGCAATTCAAAGTGCTTTACATAAACAAGAATAAAAGAAACAAGTATAGGAAAAATAAAAACATAAAAACAGGTAAAATGTGTTATAAAAGAATGAAGAAGAAGAGAAAAACATAATAGTGCAATCTGTCGGACGTAGCACAGTGCTCATTCAGTAAAGGCACAGCTAAACAGATGTGTTTTCAGTCTTGATTTGAATGTGCCTAATGTTGGAGCACATCTGATCATTTCTGGAAGCTGATTCCAGCAGCGAGGGGCCTAGTGGCTAAAAG
Source organism: Danio rerio (assembly GCF_049306965.1). NCBI lineage: Eukaryota > Metazoa > Chordata > Actinopteri > Cypriniformes > Danionidae > Danio > Danio rerio. The sequence continues at coordinate 47,627,084 of NC_133187.1, read as the reverse complement.
CCGATTCACCCTGCTTTGACTGAACTCTTGGAACTTCTAGTTTATATGATCCTAAAGATCTGAGTGATCTGTTAGGTTTGTATTCAGTGAGCATATCTGTAATGTATTTAGTTCCTAGGCCATTTAGTGATTTATAGACCAGTAATAATACTTTAAAATCTATTCTGAATGTAACTGGCAGCCAGTGTAAAGACCTGAGGACAGGTGTGATGTGCTCTGATTTCCTGCTTCTGGTCAGAATCCTGGCCGCAGCGTTCTGGATGAGCTGCAACTGTCCGACTGTCTTTTTAGGAAGACCAGTGAGCAGTCCATTACAGTAATCCACCCTGCTGCTGATAAAAGCATGAACAAGTTTTTCTAAGTCTTCACTGGAAACAAAGCATCTGATTCTTGCAATATTTTTGAGATGATAGTATGCTGATTTACTAACTGCTTTGACATGACTACTGAAACTCAGATCTGACTCCAGAGTCACACCAAGATTCTTGACCTTATTTTTTGTAGTTTGACCTTTAGTGCCAAGGTACGCATTCACCTTGAGAACCTCATCTCTGTTCCCAAGCGCAATGACTTCAGTTTTCTCTTTGTTTAACTGAAGAAAGTTTTGGCACATATAAGAACTAAAAGTTCTGTGTTTTTGACAATATTGCAAATTGAAATATTACCTGGCTGGAAATATTTAAAAACTTCAATTAAAACTTCAATATTTAATAATTAAACTTCATGTAATATTCTTACTGCAATAAACAGTAGTTTATAGGCCTATTTCTTTGTAGATGTATAGGTGTGCATTTTAACTTCTAATGCACCAAATATGTGCTTGCAATCTTTCTGCATTGAGACATTGCAGTGTTGTTTTGCATTGTTAGTTATTTTTTTTACCAAATGTATAATCTGTTTTATCTGTTATTTTCTGTAAAGCTGCTTCTGGCCATGATATGTCCTCACTAAATGGTTATAAAAGACATGTTTAAGGGATTATTTGTAGCATTCTTAATTTTTTCTCTCAGGTAAGGAGAAAGCTGCACTTAAGTGTTAAACTTAGAGAGAAAACATGCTTTATACATTTTAAAGTTTTAAGCATCAGAATTGGTACTCGGTATCGGCTGATCACCATGACAAGGAATCGGTACTCTGTATCGGCTGCAAAAAAATCTGATCAGAGCATTCCTAGTTTCAGCATTGATATCGCAATATAATAATTTGCAACAGTCACATTGCAGGATATGCATTGTTGAGTCTATTAAATGTCAATGTTGAGAATTATAATTTATCATTTGCCTGTGATTAGAGGTCTATTACTGATAGTATTGTACCATTAGTAACGTTAATAACGAAATACTATATATTTCATATATATATATATATATATATATATATATATATATATAAAAGAGTTCACATGCAAAAACCTCTAAGTGCCATCTGAACATGTCTTCTAATATTAACATTTTATAAGCCTTCTATGTCTTGATTTAGTAATTTTACTTTTATGGCAAAGAATAGATTATTTTCATCGCTTTTAACATCAAATAACTGAACATACACAGAAGAGGCTGAGAGAAATGCTCATTGTAGAAGAAAATTACAGATGGCACTTAGATGTTATTGCATGTGATATATATATATATATAAACATCATTTGGGAAATATTTAAAAGAAAAAAAAATATATATATATATATATATATATATATATATATATATATATATATATATATATATATATATATATATATATATATATATATAATGTAATTTTTTTTATTTAAATTATATATTTCAGATGCACACACCAACAAAATCATCCTAATCCCAACAATTATAAATTCTTATCGCAATGTTATATTTTTCCTATATTGTGCAGCCCTACTCAAAGTAATAATTTAACTTTAATCCAGTACTTTCATGTCATGTAAAAAAAAAAGGTTGTCATGTAATATCAGTTTAAACTTGAACAACATATACAGTTAAAGTCAGAATTATTACCCCCTTTTTATTTATTTTATTCTCTTTTAAATATTTCCCAAATTATTTTTAACAGAGCAAGGAAATTTTGACAGTATGTCTGATAATATTTTTTGTTCTGGAGAAAGTCTTATTTGTTTTATTTTGGCTAGAATGAAATCAGTTAATAATTTTTTAAAACCCATTTTGGGACAAAATTTTTAGCCCCTTTAAGCACATTTTTTTTCCGATCATTTTTAGAACAAACCATCATTATACAATAACTTGCCTAATTACCCTAACCTGCCTAGTTCACCTTATTAACCTAGTTAAACCTTTAAATGTCACTTTAAGCTGTATAGAAGCGTCTTGAAAAATATCTAGTCAAATATTATTTACTGTCATCATGGCAAAGATAAAATAAATCAGTTATTTAAAATGAGTTATTAAAACTATTATGTTTAGAAATGTGCTGAAACAATCTTCCCTCTATTAAACAGAAATTGGGGGAAAAATAAACAGGGGGGCTAACAATTCTGACTTCAACTGTATATCTATACTGAAAGCACCAGCAGATGTTTTACCTCATTTTTAAAATCAAAATAACTAGCAATAGCACAAACTAACATTAATTGTATTTATTATAATATGTTTCATATGGTATGTTTCGTTATTATTTTCTTTGGCCATTAAAAATGTTTTGATTAACATTAAAATACATCTTTCAGTTTAAACCAAGTTAAATCTATAATTTGAGGGAAATTAATAAATTTAGTTTAAACAATTTTCAGTAAAATTTCGATAATTTTCGGCTGGTTCAAAAGCTAAATTATACTTTAATCTAAGGTTTAAAAAAATCTATTTTGTACTATAATAATAATAGTAATAATAATAATAATAATAATAATAATAATTGATCTGTACCAAGGTAAAAAATATATATATATTTAGTGTCCTAACTACTGGGTCAGATGTTAAATGTACAAAAACACACAATGCAGGATTTTATTTATGAATATGTTTTGTAATGATCCAGTATGTCCGTGTATATATTTATTATGTGACTGACATGGACACACAGAAATGATCTTGGTATAAAATTATTTTTTTTCTTTTTCTGGTGTTTCTTTTCAGGTCAATGCGGCATAAGATGTAATGATGTGAATGGAACTGTGGGAATTGAAATGATTTTAGCCTGCAGCGTCTGTGAACAGCCCACTACAGACTGTGTTGATCGGTATAAATTTCTGAATGGTGGCTCAGAAATCTACAAAGAAGTGTTTCCTGAGGGTGTCTGTGAAAAGAGGAGCATCTTCATACGCAGATACACTCCGGATAAAGCAATGAATGGAACATTCAGCTTCTTTGTGCAAGTTGGTAGTTGCACAGAAACAAAAGATTTCACAGTGAAGATATCAGGTACTGCATGCGATATGTGTTTATAATTTAGCAAATATTGTAAATCTACTAATATTTTTTTTTAACATCTGTCAACAGAGCCTGTTAAACCTATTGCTGGTGGCAGAACAGGTATACATTTTATTCTACTGCTACTTGATACTTGTAGAAGTACTATCACTTGATTATTGAATATGAATTAAATGTGTTGTTGTAAAGAAATAAATGACAATAAAACAACTTTTAAAAGGTATTTTGGATAAATAATAAATGTAATAAATAATGTATACATGGTTTATAAGTAGAATACATATAAACATGGATTCTTAATAGTAGTAATCTCTCATAATTATTCAAGATACATATCTAGATGTTCTAGATTTTTTTATTAATCTGTGCTTGTCAGGACATCAGATTCTCCAGAGGTATTTTGTCTGCAATGGGCTACAGTTAGCTTCATGATTTAAATAATAATTTCTCTATAACCTAGAGAAATAATAAAGTATTAATGTGATGGTTAAGTATAAATGAATTAATATTCTGTATAATCATTCTCTAATCATGCTCAATATTAAATAATCTCTTGAATTATTTTTAGAGATGTTTAGATGTGTGTGTTTGTCTAGAAATCTCCACACAGAAGCATTGAATTAAAGTGTGTGCGTGGAGAATCTGACTGTCTGCAGTCAGAAATGTGAGGTAAATTTCTGATTTAAATAATAATGATAATAATTGCTCTGGTCAATGCTACTTTACAGGGGACAAACCACCGAAACCTGATCCCGGACAAAAACAGCCTATTGGTTCTGAGGGTTCTGCTGTTTCTGCCATCTCTGCAGGTGTGGGCTGCTTCATCATCTTCATCCTCATCATCATATTGACCATCACTATCATTTACAAAAAGCATCGTGATGCATGTCAGGAAAAGACATTTCAGGTCGTCGCACAGAAGGACGATGACAATTAAACAGAAAATGTGTAATATCACCATGAAAGCGATGAATGTTCTTAAGGTGCTCCTGAAAGATCAGCTTCATCTGAATACATGAGTCTCTGTTAGACCTTAAACTGCTGAACAATGACTGGTTATGAGCTTTTAAATGGTATGAGTTCACCGTTATTTCTGTGAAATATTGTGTTAAATATATTTTTGATCAGCATATATGCAGCTTTGTGAACATTTAGAGCAGGGGTCACCAATCTCGGTCCTGGAGGGCAGGTGTCCCTGCAGGGTTTAGCTCCATCTTGTCTCAACACACCTGCCTGGGTGTTTTAATTATACCTAGTAAGAGCTTGATTAGCTTGTTCAGGTGTGTTTGATTAGGTTTGAAGCTAAAATCTGCAGGACACTTGGGCTGCGTCCAAAACCGCCTACTACTCAGTAGGTATTGCATTTGAATTTAAACGTACTACTCGGCCGTTAGAAAAGTACATTCTATACAATATGAATGTGAAAAGTATGAATGGAATTCGGACGTACTACATCCGGCATTTTGTCATGGTCATGTGACCTACCTGCGTTAGTTGCGTCGCCTCACTTCCATTCATGAATTCTCTCACGGGGCATTATGGGATAGCGCAGCGTGCGTTGGACTTGCAGTGCATGCTGGTTAGAAATTTGGTCTGGATTGATGTTGCACGGACGCCACGTGACTGTCACATGTGGCATCAAAGTATCACGACTGCGCTCCAAGATCAGACAACTGATTCAGCCGGTGCATCTAAAGAGCGACTGCTTGAACTCTAATGACGACACCGATATTACACAATTGGCCGAGGTCACCGCATGACAACAACCACGTGTGTTTCGGGTTTATTATTGGACAACTTCTGTCTCACAAATTTCAAAACAATAACTTTTTATACCATCTCTATCTCGTACACATCATGCTTATTAAAAGACTTCAAATGTTATCATCTTATGTTAGATAATTTGTTCATAAAGACTAGATTGTTTGCACAGGTTCATTCCGCCTTTTTACACAGACTATTTACTGCATTCAGCTCCATGAACGATTTACACGATAGATTTTAGTTCATTCATTCATTTTCTTTTCAGCGCAGTTCCTTTATTAATCTGGGGTCGCCACGGCGGAATGAACCGCCAACTTAACCAGCACATGTTTAATGGAGCGGATGCCCTTCCAGCTGCAGCCCATCTCTGGGAGACATCCATACACACTTATTCACACTCATACACTACAGACAATTTAGCCTACCCAATTCACCTGTACCGCATGTTTTTGGACTGTGGGGGAAACCGGAGCACCCAGTGGAAACCCACGCAAACGTAGAGAGAACATGCAAACTCCACACAGAAACGCCAACTGACCCAGCCGAGGCTTGAACCAGCGACTCTCTTGCTGTGATTTACAGCACTACCTACTGCGCTACTGTCGCCCAATATATATTATAGTAAATAACCTAAATATTAACTCAAATTACAGACTTGTAATAAAATAATAATCATCATTGATCCTGACACCTCTATAAAGCTTTTCTTAAATAAAAAATATGTGATGGTCGTTTATGCAGAAATTTTTAAAGTGACATTGATGTACCTGCTCTTTCTGGGAAATGTTTGCTAAGTGTAGCTCACTTATTTTGCTCCTTTTATTCAATCTTTTTGGAATAAAGTGTTTTTTTAAATGCTTTTATTATCCAAAATAACCCTATTCATGGATATATTATTTTTCTTTGTATGTGCCCTCTCGTTTTCCCCTTATTTCTCATGTGTTTGTTATATAAGTCAGGCTACTTATATTTGATGTATAATTCCTGTATTGTTTAAAATGTAGAGACTGTATTCTATTTTATTTGTTCTGTATAACTTTTGTTGTTTTTGCAATAAATGCCATGGGATCGGTCATGATTGCAGCCTGATGGCTCCGTTTTCCACTCTGCCCCGCCTGCGCTCGGCTAATCTCGTTGATCACCGGCTGCAGCTGTGCTTCATGTCAAACGCACTTATTGCATTCTTCCACATGCTTCTGTTGTGTGTTGTGTTTAGATCATGTTACTTGCTGACAGTTGTACTGTCGGCAGCCCAGCTGTTTGTACTCAGCTCCACCCATTTCGAGAGTTCACACTTAGATACTGTTTGACAACTTGTTAGCAAGTTAGCAGGTTTGGCATGCTGTCACGGGAGAGAACCCTGAGCTCGGAGATAGCTGAGCCCAGGGCTCCCGCCAGGTCCATAGAGCATGTGAGGGGAGTAGGACATCAGGAGTTCTCGAGAGCTCCCCTCGGCAAAAGAGAAAATGAGGAGAAGGGATGGATGGGGGGTTTCTTCGGGAAACGAAGATAAGGGAGTAGTTCTTAGCTAGGTTACTTATAGTGAGTTTGGATCAAACTGATTGGCTAGCTAATGTGTGTAGATGAGTGGCCAGCTGCAGTCAATCATATCACGTGCTCCTCTCGAAATTAGTTTGTGAAACTTCATTTAATAAGCGATAGTTCTGCGCTTCATAAGTCAGGTCGTTATTCTTGTTTTAGATCTCTCTGTCTTGTCAGGGCCTTCGCTGACCTGGTGCGTTTTTGGACTCTTGTTTACTTCCTGATTCTGATACTTCCCCGACTCTGGATACTTTGAACTTGTTTATGTAACGGAGGCCAGCTAGTGTGTACTGTGCAGGTAAACCTCACTCCTCTGACCTCTAAAGGTGCTCTAGCGACAGATGCTGGAGGCCATGGTCTTTAGTCTCCTTGGTAGAGCAACCGACTCCCATGCGGAAGGTCGGCGGTTCGATACAAGCTCGGAGCAGGTTGGGTAGCGCAGGACTGGCAGGGTTACATTGGTGCCGTGACCCGGATGGGAGTGAGGTTTAGGGGGGTGAGTGTAACGGAGGCCAGCTAGTGTGTGCTGTGCAGGTAAACCTCACTCCTCTGACCTCTAAAGGTGCTTTAGCGACAGATGCTAGAGGCTATGGTCTTTAGCCTCCTTGGTAGAGCACCCGACTCCCATGCGGAAGGTCGGCGGTTCGATACCAGCTCGGAGCAGGTTGGGTAGCGCAGGACTGGCAGGGTTACATTGGTGCCGTGACCCGGATGGGAGTGAGGTTTAGGGGGGTGAGTGTAACGGAGGCCAGCTAGTGTGTGCTGTGCAGGTAAACCTCACTCCTCTGACCTCTAAAGGTGCTCTAGCGACAGATGCTGGAGGCCATGGTCTTTAGCCTCCTTGGTAGAGCACCCGACTCCCATGCGGAAGGTCGCCAGTTCGATATCAGCTCGGAGCGGGTTGGGTGGTGTAGGACCAGCAGGGTTACATTTGCACATTGAGATTTTGATTTTATATTAAATATCACTTGCATTTGGATTCATCTGACTTGCGTGTCATTCCTGAACGTAACAGAACGAACTGACCAATCGACAAGGACACGCAGATTATGGAATTCTTAACTCGCAGTAATGCCCAAATAGATCAGCAAGAGAAGGTTATAACAACAACTAATCAGGCTGTCCAGAACCTTGCTTCAGAAGATCTTTCCACCTACATCTTCAGTTAGGGAACCAGTAAATCATCCATCTGAACTTCCTCCACCGGCTTCCTATTCAGGGGAACCTCTAATGCAGTGGTCACCAAACTTGTTCCTGGAGGGCCGGTGTCCAGCAGATTTTAGCTCCAACCCTAATCAAACACACCTGAACAAGCTAATCAAGGTCTTACTAGGTATACTTGAAACATCCAGGCAGGTGTTGAGGCAAGATGGAGCTAAACCCTGCAGGGACACCGGCCCTCCAGGACCAGGATTGGTGACCCCTGCTCTAATGTGTCGCTCGTTCATTACCAAGTGTTCATATGGCATTACAGCCATCCCAGTTTTCCACAGAGCACACCAAGGTGGCCTTTGTTGTTAATCTCCTTTTTGCCTTTTAGAATTATCTGACTAGTGTGTTATTCCTGAACGTGATTGTGTGAACAGTGTTGTTTTGTACAGTGTGTCAATGAAATGAATAAAGATTTGTTACACTTTCTAAGAATCGTTTTTTAACATGGTGCTGCAGCTGCTGTTTACTAGTTTCACTGTAAGTTACCCACACTGCAAAATATGTTGTTTTTATTCATAACAATGAAATAATGTAAATCATGTTTAAATTTTAATGTTATTACATCTCTCATACACGTACTAATAAACAGGCCAACGTCTTTAGGTCAGTCTACTGCAGGGGTCACCAACCTTTATGAAACTGAGGCCCCGTTTACAATAATGCGTTTTCGTTTTAAAACGCATAAGTTTTGCTACGGTTACGCCATCCGTCCACACTACGCTGGAGTTTTTTGGAGCGTTTTGGAAACGCTGGAGAGGCTGTTTGCATTCTAAAACGCTGCTACTCTGTCTCAGTGTGGATGAGACATCTGAAAACGGAGGCGGGGCTGCTGAGATTCGCTACCTGATTGGGGCTTTTGTGTCATTGCGTATCCTTCCCTTATTCGTCAAGCCCCTATCACATGACTATAACACATGGCTTTAACGCTACCGGAAGACAGCAGACTAGCCTTCACTGTAAACAACAACATGGACACAGAAATGGGAGCGTTGTTAGCACTATTGTCTGTTTTAGGCGCCATTGTGCAGTTATTTATTAGTTATGTTTAGTAACAACTCAACCTTGTTGTCTGTCCTCAAAAATACCTCTCTTGCTTTCTTTGCCATCGCGTTCACTGTTCAACTGACGTTTGTTGACTAACAATAACCAAATGCCAAGCGTGACACATGCTTTCTGTTTATACTAGAACGCGCATGTCAAGAGTGCGCGAATGGTCACGTGATATACGTTTTTGGTGGCGTAGTGTGGACGGAGATATGTTCAGAGATGCTAGGTGAAACGCTAAAGTGGACGCGGATCGTTTTTAATCTAAAACGCACTAGTGTAAACGGGGTCTGAGAGCTATTTCTGGAGAGCTAGATTAACCAGTTTGATAAACACTTCTCAAATAACAAATTTGCTCAATTTACTTTTAATTATACTTTAAGTTTTTGGTAATAATTAATGATATTCATCCATGTGAAGACACTGATCATGTTAATGATTCTCACAAAAGTTATCAACAATGATTTAACAGGATAGGAAATACCCTGTATTTAATGTGTCAATGTGCAACACTTTATTTTTATATATCTCTGCAAATGTTTACATTTTTAAATGATTACTTCTATATTAGATGAAGCTTACTGGTAAGTGGCGCTATGGTGAGCTGTTTTTAGAACAGGCCTTTGGGCAACACATGTAATCCTCGCCATGTTGGTGACCCCTTGTCTACTGTAATTTAAAGTAAAATGTCTGATAAAACTAGACAGATTCGATTGATGTATTGATCTTTTCTGTATGATCAAAACTGAAAGTGTAATTTAAGTTCATTTCAGCTTAAAGAGGTAAAAACTTGTCAGGACGCGTATACACGGTCATCGACCCAAGGGGGTTACCTTGATTCTACTTTAAATTTCAAGGTAAATGTGTAATTAAATGCTTGTGCTGCAAAGATGAAACTTTATTTAAAGGGAAGGGTTTTGATTGTAGATATGATGACAGCAGTGCTAAATCAAAATCCACAACTTATTTATGCTGCGGTCACACTAGAGTTAGAGCTTGCGAAATTCTGTCATACAGCGATGCGAAAAGGGGCGGGATTAAAAAAAAATATTAGACATTTAAAAACCGAGCGATTGCTCCATGTTTTAAATTTCTGTCCAGAGAGGTCATGTTTTGATCCTCGATTGGTCTCACACAGTTAAGTGATGCGATTTCACAGGTCAGAGTTCACCAAGCTTGAACTTTGCACCACAGTGACCTGCGAAACTTGATGCATGCATGTTACGACTGAAGTTTATTTATTTGTCTATTATTGCGGTTTGTACTCTTTTTTTCTTTTGTCCCGCCTCCTTGCTGTTTTTCTGTTGTCTTATAGGCTCCCACGCCGGCGTGATTCCCTGCTCTGATTGGCTGCTGGTCTACGAGGCCTGTATAAAAGGGAGCTTCCGGCAGGAATCAGAGAGAATATTTATTGAGAGTATATATGAAGATATTTATTATAGAAAAATAGGGTTTATATAAATGAGCATTTCGTCAGGGTGACCACAGGCCAAAATAACAAACAAAAGAATCTATAAAATAAATCTACTAAATTACCTATTACTATTTAAATAAAATACAAGAATCTTACCTTACTTCCTAACATAAACAAGTCAAAAGTAATCAAATAAATAGGCAGGTCACCCCTACACGCTCAAACTCTCAATAAATATTCAAGCATAGGATGGTCATCAATACAAAGTTGATTATTGTTGGTCGTCGACCGAAGGGGTGAGGGAAACCCAGGAGCTCCACTCCAAACACCGAACGCAGTAGAAATGAGCTCTCCGATTCCTGCTGGAAGCTCCCTTTTATACAGGACTGAACTGGTGTCTAGTATAAACAGGAAGCATGCGTCTCGCTCGGCATTTGGTTATTGTTAGTCAATAAACGCCGGTTGAACAATGAACGCGATGGCAAAGAAAGCAAGAGAGGTATTTTTGTGGAAAGACGACGACGTCGAGTTGTTACTAAACGTAACAAATGAATAACTGCACAATGGAGCCTAAAACAGACAATAGTGCCAACAACGCTCCCATTCCTGTATCCATGTTGTTGTTTACAGTGAAGGCTGGTCTGCTGTCTTCCGGTAGCGTTAAAGCCATGTGTTATAGTCACGTGATAGGGGCTTGACGAATAAGGGGAGGATATGCAATGACACAAAAGCCCTAATTAGGTAGCGAATCTCAGCAGCCCTGCCTTCATTTTCAAATGTCTCTGTTTAACCTTATCCACACTGAGACGGAGCAGCAGCGTTTAAAGGGCCAATCAGACTCCTGACCTGTCTATTTAAACCATTAGTTCTGCTGGCAATCTGGAGGATTTAGACAAACACAGCAGCACGGCGATGTGTCTGAATGTGAACGAACTCCTGATAAAAGACAGCGTCCGCCATTCTCTAATTCTCGTGCTGCTCTCCCGACAAAAATGCTTGCAGCACACACACAGCTTTGCTGTATGATCGGCCCTGACAAGATCGCGGGGGAAAACATGCAACAAACCCCGTGGATCATGGAAACAAACACATATGAGCCTTCATGAACGGCTAAATACTGTGGCGTGTCTCACAGCTCGGGCTTGACTCTGGCAGGTCTGGCAGGTCTCATGAATAATTAAGCAGCCGGCTCTTCTCATAGGATAAGAAAACTCCGATATGAATAATAATGAGAAACCGACGCGTCATCATTGCACTTGCGGTACTTTGCTATGTCGCCGATTTTGATCCCGCCCTAAAAATCATGTTAAACCTGGAAGCTGAAATTAGCTGACAAAAGCTCAAAATTATCCAGTTTTCCCCACAATTAAAGCTGACAGGTGCTAACATTGTCTTAACTGATGCTCAACACACACAAATCTGTTAATATATAAAAAAAAGTTCTCCAGGGTGTCCTGAACCTTTAAGAATGAAAACGGCCTCTCCAGCATTTTCAAAACGCTCCGTTTTCGACGCTCGAAAACTCTGGCGTAGTGTGGACGGATGGCGTAACCGTAGCAAAACTTCTGCAATTTCAAACTAAAACACATTTGTGTAAACGGGGCCTGATGTTAACGATGAACACAGATGAAATCATGAATGAGGGAACCACACTAGAAATGGAAACAAAGACACAAGGTACACTGAAGCGGTCAAGGTAAGTATAACAGAATCACTATTGGTATGACTGATCGTGAGAGTTTGTCCTTCTCAATGCGATGAGTCCGGACCCTGCCCACATAGCAAAATATCTCTGACCCACACAATCAGCTGTTGCTTGGCCCACATGCCGCAGTGAATTAAGGTACATGACTGGACCAAGACTGGCTTTCAGACAAGGGCCAAACATGGATCATATCTGGGCCAAGTCTCAGCCAAGTTAAAGGTGCAGTAGGTGATTGTCTTCAGAAGCATTTTTTGTTGTGTTGGTTGAAAGTCTCTTTTTAGTCCAATAATCATTACTTTAAATGATCTAAATGTGTTTATATGTATTTTTATATTCTGGATAAGGCATAAAACAAAAATATGTTCATCCAATTAAATATTGTCGGACCGACATCTCCCATAATTGCAAAAAGTAGCTCAGTCTGTCAGCAAATGCAGATTTGGGCTTGCCCGCCGGCATGAGCGCAATGCTGAATTGAAACTTTTTAAACTCCTGAATCACTCCTGGGTTATTTTTGCACGCTATAGGAAGGACGATACCTTGGCTGAAGTATTTCTCTTAGACAGGTAATGTTCTGTTTTAAAACTATTTTAGCTTCATGCAGAGCTGATGTAGAATGTGTTGGGAATGGGTTTTATGCACAGACCTGTTCTTCAGCCACTGAAATCTCCCGGTGAAAGATTGATTTGACTATTTTCGGTTTGATAAGGGACCTTTTACAGCATCGATAATGTAGATTTATATTTAGTTTAACAACAAAACATCAGTAAATAGCGCTATCCTGCCTAGTCTTCTTAACTGAGCTGAAGCTGCTTTTATAATCACATTGGGTCAATTCTGAACAATGACAGCCTGTGATGTGCTCCCTATACTGTTTACCATGCTAGTCTGAATATTCGCTCTGAAATAGCATGTAAGCCCTGCTGAAAAATCCAGCTTAAACCAGCCTAGGCTGGTTTTAGCTGGTTGACCAGCCTGGTTTTAGAGGGGTTTTGGCCACTTCCAGGCTGGTTTCCAGCCATTTCCAGCCTGGTCTTAGCTGGTCAGGCTGGAAAATGACCAGCCAAATCCAGCTAAAACCAGCTTGACCTGCCTGGTTTAAGCTGGATATAGCTGGTTTTGGCTGGACTTCCAGCTTGGCTAGGCTGGTCAAGCTGGTTTTAGCTGGTCATCTCCCAGCCTGACCAGCTACGACCAGGTTGGAAATGGCTGGAAACCAGCCTGGAAGTGGCCAAACCCCTCTAAAACCAGCCTGGTCGACCAGCTAAAACCAGCCAACCAGCCTAGGCTGGTTTAAGCTGGATTTTTCAGCAGGGAATGTGGCTTAAAAGTGAAATTCCTGCACGCCACCGGCCCAACCACTATGTACACTTCTAACTGGGGATGGGGAATGACATGAACCAGTGGGTTGTCTGCTGTCGTGTCGCTGTTGGGGCGTTCGCAATTTCAGGAGGCGTAGCTTTGAAACACAGTCCCTCCCCTGCCGTCCAAAGCTAATATGCTAACTGATTAGCATTTTGGCAGATCACCTACTGCACCTTTAATAACCCATAACTGAGCCTGAACTGGGCCAGATATGTTGGTGTGTCACGACTGCAATGAAATTGATAAACCCATAAAGCCTTGCCTTTTAGGTGCGCTATGGGTGTGCTTTTTCTTAAATCGACCTGATTGGAAGATTTTTTATTTAAAAAATAATACAAATTTATTTTAAATGTGAGTCAAAATAGCCCAAACTTACACGGCCCACATATCCATTATTAGCATCTGGGCCAAATACTACATTTGTTATCTGGCTCTAGGGGTCACCAATCCTGGTCCTGGAGGGCCGGTGTCCCTGCAGGGTTTAGGTCCAACTTGCCTCAACACCTGCCTGGATGTTTCAAGTATACCATGTAAGACCTTGATTAGCTTGTTCAGGTGTGTTTGATTAGGGTTGGAGCTAAAATCTGCAGGAGACCGGCCCTCCAGGAACAAGTTTGGTGACCACTGGGCTCTAGTATTGTGTGCCGCCTTAAAGACGGTGCCACCTCTGCCAAATTCGGGTCATGTTTGGCCCACATGCTGTGTGCCAGTGCCGTATGAATGCCTGCTGTGCCAGATTTATGCCAAATCTAGGCCAGAATTGTTTGCTACCTGGGAAGCTTTTCTCTGGTTTGAGGTACACCATATTTTCTTTTACTGAGAAATATACTATCATGTGTTTCATCAGAGGTTTATGCATTAGTGCTGTTTTAGTAATCCGCAATAGAAGTTGAGAATATTTCTGTCATAATCATTTCACTGCTCGTGTATATCCAATTTAAAGCAGAAAATATAGAATTTATTATCTTCAAAACGATGACAGAATATTTGTTTTAGTATTGAATATTGAGAGTTGATTTAGTCCAGGTGAGTAAATGCTGATACATGTTGAAATCATCATCATTAAAGTGTTTATTTACTATCTATTACATTTTATTTTAAGATATCCTTAATGCAACTACTCTCCAGTATTTATTAGTAATGCTTAAATCTCACATTTGTTATTGTATGTCTTTTTTTTCAGCTGAGAACTGAAAGCCATGACTGTAATAAATGCAGTGCAGATCTTCATGCTGCTGTGGGGTTTCACCTCAGCCTGCCAAACTGATGCTGGTAAGAGAATACTGTGTTTGAGAAATATGTGGATGAGGGAATGTTTAGGCTTGTCTAAGTATTCTTGACTCTGAGAACAAGAATTTGCATTCATACAGCAGACAGATACTGTTTAAATTCTTAGACTATTGCTATGCTTTCTGAGTTAATCCACACGCTTCAGACCTCAGATCAAACAAAGTCCTTCATATTTATATTCATTCTTTGTTGGTTAGTCTGTCTTCACTGTGCAAGTGTTCAAACCCTGGAATGCTTTGTTCCTGGAGGTCTGGTGCCCTGCAGGGTTTAGCTTCAACTTGCCTCAACACACCTGCTTGGGTATAGCTAGTAGGACCTTGGCTGTTTCTCAATATGCGTTCTTCAGCGGTCTTGCGTCCTCTTGTTCTCGTGTAACGTCATCATCAACTGCCAAAGTTCTGTTCCAATACTCAAGAACGCAAGTACAGAGGATGCGTGAAACTTCCTGGATGTGTTCTTGATATCGAGGACGCACCGATGCAGACTTGAGCACTGAACTTGCGCTAGAAGTCCCAGAAGTCATTGCGACTGGAGGTGGGAAACGCATCATTTTATTTAGATCTATTATTTAAGTTTTGAGAAATCATTTATTTACCTCAGGAGTTTCCCTAAATGAGATATATGAATATAAACAGCATGGACATCTTAATAAAGAAATAAACACATTAAGGGTGTTTGTTTGCTGAAATTCACATTTAAATCTGTTTTATTTATATTGTGCAATGTGTATTTGTAAAGTCTTTATGCATAGTATATGTATTGAAAAGGGGAAAAACAATAAATGGTTGTATGAATGCTGTAATGTTTAAATTATTTACCATTAAATATGCGTGAAGGTCACGTGACCATCAGGAAGAACGCAGCATCTCATTTCTCACAGGACGCGTTCTCTGTTCTTGTGGTCTCCTGAGTTCAATCTTCCGAGGAGGCAAGTCCGTTCTCTGTGTTCTTGGACTTGAGAAACAGCCATTAATTAGCTCGTTCAGGTGTGTTTGATTAGAGTTGGAGTTAAAATCTGCAGGACCTCCATGCAGGAACAAGTTTGGGGATCCCTGCTTTAGACACTAATCTGAAATTACAAAGCAATGACAATGTGTTTAATAGAAAACAGCAGTTTTGACATTAATAGACTACAGCGGGTTATTGTTTGATCATCCTGACTTTGCTTTATATCTTGTGAATGTAAGGAATTATTTTTGTGTTTGTATTTTTTAATGAGATGCTCCTGAAAGATCCACTTAATCTGAACTCTAGTAATACATGAATCTCTGTTAGACCTCAAACCCCTGAAACTGCTGAACAATGAGCACAAACCACATGAAATCTGATCTTTTCAAACATCATTTGTGCCACTTTAATATGTGGTATTAAATCTGCCACAGTGAAAATTGGCATTTTTAGATAAATGTAGTAAAACAGATTCAACTAGAAACAATAACATATTTTTGTAGTGTATATCAAAACTTCTATACCTTTATAAAGTATTACTTATGCAAAGGTTGTATTGGGCTGGAAAGGGTCCGGTTCAGGGACCACAGGATTTCATCTCTGTTATTCGCAGACGATGTTGTTCTGTTGGCTTCATCGAACATGGACCTTCAGCATGCACTTTGGCGTTTTGCTGCAGGGTGTGACGTGGCTGGGATGAGAATCCGCACCTCCAAGTCCGAGGCCATGATGCTCCACTGGAAAAAGTAGGTTTGCTACCTCCAGATTGGAAGGAATATCCTTACCCCAGGTTGAAGGAGTTCAAGTATCTTGGGGTTTTGTTTATGAGTGAGGGAAGGATGGAGCGGAGATTGACAGGCGGATCGGTGCAGTGGCAGCAGTAATGTGGTCGATGTACCGGTTCGTTGTGGTAAAGAAGGAGCTGAGCCGAAAGGCAAAGCTTTCAAGTTACCGGTCAATCTACGTTCCTACTCTCACCTATGGTCATGAGCTTTGGGTCATGCCCCCGAAAGGACAAGATCTCAGATACAAGAGGCCGAAATGAGTTTTCTTCTAAGGGTGGCAAGGCGCACTCTTATGGATAGGGTGAGGAGCTCTGACATTCGGAAGGAGCTTGGAGTAGAGCCGCTGCTCCTCCACATCGAGAGAAGTCAGCTAAGGTGGCGCGGGCATCTGTTTCAGATGCCTCCTGGACGCCTACCTAGGGAAGTGTTCCAGGCATGTCCCACCGCAAGGAGGCCTTGAGGAAGACCCAGGACATGCTGGAGGACTATATCTCTCGGCTGGCCTAGGAATACGTCAGGATCCCCCTGGAAGAGCTGGAGGAAGTGTCTGAGAAGAGGGAAGTTTGGAGTTCTCTCCTTAGACTGCTGCCCCCGCGACCCGGCCCCGGGAAAAGTGGCAGAAAATGAATGAAAGAACGAACGAACGAACAAACGAATTAATGTATTTATACAACTGCAATATTTTTAAGATTTACTTGAATCTCAAGAAGTCTGGCTTTCTGGTTTCAAGGGGCTCTATTTTGACGGTCCATGCGCAGAGCACAAAACGCAGGGCGCAAACGCTTTCAGGGCGTGTCAGAACGCATATTTGCTAATTTAAGGACGGGAAAATCCGCTTTGCACCGTGGCACATGGTCTAAAAGGGTTGAGTTTATTTTCTTAATGAGTTATAGGTGTGTTTTGAGAATAAACCAATCAGAGTCTCATCTCTCATTCCCTTTAAGAGCCAGCTGCGTCACGCCAAGAGCGCATTCGCTATTTACAGTACGTAAAGTAAGTCTAATTGGAAAATCTGAGCTTTTCACAAGCAAACAGTTAACAGTTATTTTTACAGAAAACTGTTAAACAGAGCATCTACTGCGTGAGAATGAGAGATAATGGATCTACTTTCACATTCGCTCTTGGATAGGGAAACCTTTACGCACAGACTTCAATTAGTCTATAAATAATTAATTGTGTTTGTTAAGCGCAAATATTAGTTTCAAAACTATTTCTAAATTCAGTTCTAATTTCCAGCAAACAAATAAATGAACAAAAATAACTCAAAAACCTGAGTTATATCCTAAAACACATGCTGTGCCCCATATGGTCTAAAACATGACAGGTGGGCAAATCTAAGCTTGTTTTTAATAAAACAAATATAAATATGGATATAATAAATAATACTGCTAATAATAATAACATTATACAAAATCAAATTGTTATGAATGAACTGAAAAAGCCTCCCGAGATGAAGAAGCCATGAAGGCAGTGGTTTTTCATATTTATGTAGGCTAGAAAATAATATGTTTTGTAATATTTTAATCCTTTATATTTATATCCTATATCTATTCTTATTATATCCTATATATCCTTAATATTTACATTTTTTCATATGTAAAGATATTTGCCTATTGCTCTCTTGTGTGTATTAAGCAGTGTGTAAGCGAGGTGCAACTCTGCGCCGGAGTTTAGACCGGGTTTGTTTTGGTCTAATGAAAAATCTATAATAGTTTCTCAAAATAGCAACGCTTCAGTAATGCACCTCAGAACGCCTTCCTATTTAGACCAGAACGCCTATGAGCGCACATATGAGCGCAAAAGCATTTGTGCATTTGCTATTTAAACAGTGTAGAGCAACGCCTCAAAACGAATCCTGCGCCAAGCTGAAACTACCAAAAGACTATTGCGCCACATTGCGCTGGGTGTATGATAGGGCCCAAGAAGTCTCTCATAGTTTTCAATGGCTTGTTGTTTGCTGCTGACTCAGGAAATGATCTTGTTCTTTTGCTCTTAGGTCTTACTCCTGCTTTTGACACAGAAGATGTTGCTTTCTCGCTTAGAGCATTGTGTTAGTATTAATAGTACTGCATTGGGATGGTTTCTGTCATATTTATCTTACAGAAGCTTTTCTGTCTGCTTTGGGAAGTTTATCATCAGCACCTCTCTCATGCGAAGTACGTCACGGTTCCATTCTTGGACCAATTCTGTTTCCTTCCATTAGGGTCTGTTTTTTAGGAGCTATTATTTAGTGCAAATGTGCTGGGTCTATAACTCCATTGTTGGACTGAGTTAGAGACATTAAACCTTGGTTGGCAGACTTGCCACTAAATGTTCATTGTACAATGAGGAAAAGAAGGAAGTGGGGGTATTTGGATCAGAGTTTTCTCAGGATTTTCCGGATTTTGTTGTTTTAAATCCTTATGTAAATCCAAATGTGAAAAACCTGGGTGTTATTATGGATAGTGACTTGAAGCCAATGACTGTAAAAAATATGGACGACGCGACAGCCCTTTTTCCCATTGAACGCCTTGAGGGCAAAACGCCTGCTTGACGGGCACAAACTGTCGCAAAAGACTGCTGAAATTGGAGCCAGACATGCGCAGAAGGATTGTCTGATGGAGCCAGAGGAGGAGCCGTGAAAATGAGCGGAGTCGAGCTTCCAATCAAACGCATTATGTAAAATCAACCACGCCCCCCGAACTTCTCAGCATGCGTTTGCTGTCATATCAACACAAATGGATGTAATAACGTTAACAAATATGAGGGTTTTATATATTCAATCGTGCCAGCTCCAGGCCGCAGCGCATAACTTACTCGCGGCGTCGCGGGCTGATTCCGGCTCGCATGCGGCAGCGCCGGCTCGCTCGGCCGCCGCATCTGGCTCGATTGACTCGGACTGGAATCGGGCAGTGAGTCCAGGCATCTGGAGTAGGTCCAGCAGAGGTAACATTAGTCAGTCTGAGCTCTAAGAGGTAAGTCTCCGGCAGGCGAGAATCTAGTCGGAACTGTGTTTTGCTATCTGGGTGGCTAGGCGTGTATCAGCAAACTAATAAAGCCCGAAAAAAGCCCTGAACTTAGCGAATAAACAGTGTTCCACCAGGATCATGTATGTCAGAAACTATAGTTTACTGCTGAACTCATTTTGTCATGGTAAAATAACACAGAAATCGAATAATAACATTTCAGTCTACTTCAGTCTCCTGCCGAAGCTCAGACGCCGCGCTTTGAGAAACTGTCAATCACAGCTGTCAATCACGATGACACGCCCAGCATTAAATTACTGCTAAAAACAAACTGTTTACAAAAATGAAGATCTGCACCTATTTCAGCACAATAACCAGTGCCTTAATCGACCAGAACTATCTTTCGGGATATTTTATTGCAAGTGTAATATTTTTTTTTTATTTGGGCTCAAGTCTCCTTCATTAACACGGAGGAGTCGGGCTTTATGACTTGTACTGCAGCCAGCCCCCAGGGGGCGATCTAACGGCCGAAACCTTCACTCAAACGTAGGCTTGCGGCACACTTGCTTGAAGCTAAAGCTTAATTCAGTAACTAAAACTATTTTTTCAAAATCAAGTCTTTTTTTGTCTTTTAACAACTTTGAAAGGGCTATGCATACTTTTATTGCGGCTAGGTGAGATTTATTGTAACGCCCTTTATATGAGTATTACTCATGCTTCCATGAATTTTTCTGCTCGTTTGTTGACAGGAACACGCAATCAAGAACACATTACACTCATACCGCTTCTCTTCCCTGACTTCCTGTTCATTTTAGAGCCAATTTTAAGAGTTTAGTCTTGGTGTTTAATCTCTAGATAGACTAGCACCAAAATAACTGTCTGCTTGGGTTTTTGAATGACGCTGAATTAAGCACTCGATGAGAGAATTTATTTCTAATGGGAACAGAAAGAAATGTAGATAATGAATAAGTAACGGCAAAGTAACTCAAAAGTCATGTAATGCATTACTCATAAGTAACCGAACTAACATGAGTTACTTGTTTGTGGAGTAACTCAGTATTGTAATGCATTACTTTCAGGAGTACCTTTCTCCAGCTCTTGCTTTTGGCTATTCCACACACAAGGTTAACAAACAGGAGGAACTGTGCTTTTGCAGTGGTTGCACCAAAACTTTGGAATAATTTGCTTCTCCATGTTAGAAAAGGAAAACCCCTTTTTATTTTTCATTCATTCATTCATTCATTCATTCATTCATTTGCTTTTTGGCTTTGTCCCTTATTAATCTGGGGCCGCCACAGCGGAATGAACCACCAACTTATCCAGCATATGTTTTACGCAGCGGATACCCTTCCAGCTGCAACTCATCACACTCATACACTCTCATTCACACACATACACTACGGACAATTTAAGCTTACCCAATTCACCTGTACCGCATGTTGTTGGACTGTGGGGGAAACCGGAGAACCCAGAGGAAATCCACATGAAAGCGGGGAGAACATGCAAAATCCACACAGAAATGCCAATTGACTCAGCCGTGGCTCGAACCAGCGACCTTCTTGCTGTGAGGCAACAGCACTACCTACTGCGCCACCACGTCATTCTGCTTTTTATTTTTAAATGATTTATTTGTCTGTATGAGTCTTATGTCTGTTTTATTTGTCCTTTGTTTTAAATTATGAATGCACGTATGACACTTTCAACCCAGGCTTATTTAAATTATGTACCCCTATATACATTTCTGGAGAGCGCCAAATAGGACATCCATGTAGCCAAAGAAATAGAAAACGCCATTGCCTTTGTAACATGTAACATTGAAAACAAAAACCGCTTGAATACGTACCTCTCGGGACGTAAATCATGGTCCGCAGAAACGCCGCAGGGCTACGTTTCCACAATGAGCCCGGGTTGGATGTAATGCTATTTATGAAAACAGAAAAAAATAAATTTTTTCTCAGAGGATCAACCAAAACATTTTTCAAAACATGGGACCCTCTAATAATTCATATTGAGACTAATGTACTCCAACAATAAATTCTCAACCCCACCCCCCACCCCCCACCTTTTTTTACATTTATTTATTTATTTTTTATTTATTTTATTTATTTTATTCTCATTATTATTATTATTATTATTATTTCTTATTATTATTAATAAATTTTTATTTAATGCATTTCCTTTTCATAATAATTTTTATTATGTTCATTTGTCTCTGTTTCAAATTAATGTATGGTTAAAAAAAAATGAAAATACCTTTGTCATTGAATACCTGTACTGTACTGTACCTTTTGTCAAAAACACAATAAAAAAAATAATATATTGCTTACTTAAATTATTACAGTATTAAATGTGGGAAATCATTAACTAAAAAGTTATTACAAAAATTTAGCAAATGCACACTATTAAAATATAATAATAGTAATATATATATTAAAATAAATTAACACTGAAAGTTATTTTTAAGATTATATAGTTTAAGTTATTTATTTAGCTTATTTATGAAGACAGGGCAGCACGGTGGCGCAGTGGGTAGCACAAACGCCTCACAGCAAGAAGGTCACTGGTTCGAGTGCCAGCTGGGTCAGTTGGAATATCTGTGTGGAGTTTGCATGTTCTTCCCGTGTTGCCATGGGTTTCCTCTGGGTGCTCTGGTTTCCCCCACAGTCCAAAAACATGTGCTATAGGTGAATTTGTTAAATTGTCCAAAGTGTATAAGTGTATGGGTTTTTCCCAGTGATGGGTTGGAGCTGGAAGGTCATCCGCTGCGTAAAACATATGCTGGATAAGTTGGTGGTTCATTCTTCTGTGGCGACCCCAGATTAATAAAGGGACTAAGCCAAAAAGAAAATGAATGAATGAATGTTTATGAAGACTGCAGAGTGATGTATAAAAAATGACTGAATAATTCTTTAAATAGTTTGTGATTTATGTTAAAGTGTGCCCCCTAAAAGTAGAAGTGGCCCCTGCCCCGCCCCCCCTGTTACTCTGGTCTAGAACCGCCACTGAACATTAACATCCATCGTAACTATATCTAGTTTGCCTAGTGTGTGCCAGACTGTGTGTGCCTAAAACGTGGGTGGATCTGCGGTCCTGCTGCTGGATATTATTGGGGTGGGATCCTACAGAGAGGCACAGACGAACTCAGACTGAAGACGGAAAGACTGTGGGTGAGTAAAAACTCTCTCAAAACAGCAAATGACCTCATTGGTATTTACTAATCAATTCATTGTCAGCCGCTGGAGAATCTTGAGCGCATGTGCATGCTTGTTTGTATTATACTTTTAACCTTCAAAATACTTATGAGTATAGAAAGCCGAGTGTAATAATGCTGTATGGTCAAATCTGCTGTGTTTATCACAAAACTATATTTTTCTTTTGTTCATCCACTAAAACAAAGCAAACAAAAAAATTTTTCATGCCTTTCTACTTCTATCAGTGATCCAGTGCTAAAAGTAATGAATGCACGTCTGCTTTACTGGCTCATCTGTTTTGTTTACTTTGATTTTATTTAGAATTAAAGCTTTTTCTCATGTATAAATTACCTATTCTGTGTTTCATCATACATATAAAGATGCGTTAGTGCTGTTTTAGTGTCATCATTTCATTGCATTTTATTTCACACATGATCCATATATTATGTTCAAAATTATTGCAGTATTTTTGTGTTGGTGATGAATGTTCATGAGAATTAATTCAATCCATATACTGATAAATGTTGAATCGTGATCGTTAAAGTGTTTATTTACTGTTAATCTTGTTCACACTTTATTTTGTTTTTGTTTTAATCATTTATTTAACCTCTGAGTATATTAATAAGTACATGCATCTACGGTTTGGTAAAGTTTGGGATGTGATTTAGGTTTATTTGTATGTAATTTTGCATAATTCATTGTAATTACTATAGTAAGTACATGAAAAATGACACCTTAAAATAAAGCGTGATCATACTCTAGTACTTCTTTATTAGCTATGGTTAAATCTCCCCTTTGTTATTTCATATCTTTTGTTTCAGTTGATAAATGAAAGCCATGACTGTAATAAATGCAGTGCAGATCTTCATGTTGCTGTGGGGTTTCATCGCAGTCTGCCAAGCTGATATTGGTAAGACAATTAACTTACAGTGTGTGAGAGAAATGTGTGGAGGAAGGAATGTTTAGGGCTGCCCATGTTTTAGCTCTGAGAACAATTTACCATCCATGTAAAACCCACTGATGTCAGGAAGCTGTATTGTTTATTTGTTTTAGACTTGCACATTGAGTTCTCTCCACTAATAAAATCTGATGCACATCAGAAAGTGTCAGGATAAGACCGTAAACATTGTAATTGCTATTATGTTCAAGGCTTCAGACCTCTCATAGAGCAAACAATTTCTTTATTCTTTCAATTTCATATTAGTTCAGTCTGTCTTTACACTTAAAAATACACTTTGAAACAACTAAAAAATATTTTATTTGTATAAATTACCTTTGGTTCAAACTTTACAATTATATACATTTAAAGTATTTATTGTGGTCAAGAAATAAATATATTTACAATTTAGTTAAAATATTGTTTATTAATGAGTTTTTTTGTTTGTTTTTTTTTTGGTATGAGGTAGACAACATGTCATTTTTAACCCCAGTTCAAAGTATAATTTTGCATTTGACCAACCTAAAAAATGACTGTAATGTGTTTAAAAATTTATAAATGCCCCTCAAATTATACTTTTAATTTGGTTTAAAATTAAAAAAAAAAAAAAAAAAAAGCATGTTAATCATTATTTATTCTGCCCAAGGAAACATCGACTCAAAGGTAAATTTTAGTCTGTATACAGGGCTTTACATTAACTTTTTTAATCACTGGTCACTGTGGCTAGTAGTTTTCCAATGTTACTAGCCATGCTGCATTTTCACTAGCCACAATTTTGTTGTTGGGAAAATATATTTTATATGCATAAATTTGACGTTGACATGCTAAAATTACTTGATTTAAATTTGATGTTATGTCCACATGCCTCCTCATTCATTTCCCTTTTTGTGTGTCGAGTATGAGCTTGCTAGATGAGCATGAGCAAATGGGTCAGGGTTTCATAGTGTTATATTGCAGTTAGTTTTAATTTCACATGACTTTTTTTTAGAGCTCAAAATTAACGATTTACCAAATTTATCTCTATAACCACACGAAACAATAATTTTAGCCACAAATTTGTAATGTGTCAAAAAAGCAAAATATAACCGTATACTATACTTTTTATTTAACAAAACATTTCTTAAAAACAAAGAAAAGCAATTCACTATTAAAAAATAACTATTGTCATGTATTAAAAATTTGTTCTTTTGTATATCTGAATGAACGTGAAACTGAGCGCAACATGCATGAGCACAAAACCCCTCCCTGCCTCCTCCCCCGTATGAATATGCTAATGACTCTACTTTGGCAAAACCCAACGAAAAAGCAACGGCAAAAGCAAGCCAAAAGAGAAACTTTAAACAGAATGTGAATTGTAGGTGCTCCTTTCAGAGGTAGACCAGAGGAAAACGGTGTTATTTGCAAGTTTGTTCTCCGGAATTAACAACAAAAGAAAAAAATAGAGTGGGAGAGTTTAGCTGATGCGGTTTACAGAGTGAATTAGAAAGGAAATAGTGTGATTTATAGCTGTAAAATGTTGCAATTCCCTTAATAGTCTCAGTGACGCAGCTCGTTAGACGCATGTCAACATGTTTTGACAAGTTCAAGCATAAACTCGGTTCGAATCCAGCGTCTGATGAACTCTTTCTTCTTTTCTCCCCCGCTACATATCAGATTTTGCCAACTATTTATCACGAGAAAGACAAGTAGGAATCATTAATAAGTTTGTGCATCATATTTTATTTGCACATTTATTATATGGAAATGTTTCTGATTCACGCATGCAAATTCATCTTCAGATAGTGTCTTTATAGCAATGTGCGTGCAGTAGATGGCTCAGATTACATTGGGAAAACAGGCGACCGCTGCAAATTGTGCTTTAATGTTTAGCTGCTCAACTGCATGGTATGGAAACCTTATATACCTGCTTGATGAACCCGTCATATACAGCTGCCATTGCAAGGCTCAGACACTTTGTAGAGAAGAATTTAACACAACTGCCTCTAGGAGTCGCCAATGGAAATAAAACAGACACGCACAAAAAATGTGCGTACGCCTGCGAGAAAGCTGCCGTGAAGCTGCGCACATTCCCACGTTCAGTTCATCGTTAGTAAATCCAAACGTGAGCGATTCTGAGCGTGAAACCTGGCATACGCAAAGTTTTTGTGCGTACGCAGCGTTGATACATGAGGCCCCAGGGCCTGTGGATGCATGTTCATCACTTTTTTTGTTCTAAACTGTTGTTTTCATTTAGTAACAAATTGGTAGCAGAGGATGGTTAGCAATTACAGAGTCCCTCCAACCTTTGATGAAGAAAAGCCATATGAAAGCTGGAAGAATGAAGTCGGATCATTTGTTTCTCAGGGAAGAAAAGGACCGTACTTATGAGGCGTATATGAGCTTTGACCGCATTGTGAAAGGCAGTAATGTTTCAATGACGGACTATATAATTGACTTTGAACAACGCTAGTTTCGGATGCACAAATATAAAATGGAACTTCCTGATGCAGTCTTCGCTTTTAAATTATTGGATACTGCTTGCTTGGATGTGAAAGATCGACAGTTGGCTTTAACAGCATGTGCAGATCTGACTTTTGCGTCAATGAAGTCGGCACTTAAGAGAATTTTCACCGGAAATACGTCTGCATTAACGGTGAAAATTAACCAGGAAACTGCATATATAACAGAACAGAGACGACAGAGAGGCAAGTCATGGCCTCAGAATGACCAACAAAGGACACCATTACCTGGCACAAACCCACTGAATAGATATGGTCGCAGATCAAAATGTGCTGTTTGTCAAAGTACGTTTCATTGGGCCAAGGACTGCCCACACAAAGGTGAGCAAATCAAACTGACTGAAGATTGTGCAAGAAATAATGTAGAGGAATGCAACATCGCTCTGTTTACAGAAGAGTTACACACTGAAGCAGAAATCCTCATGACTGAATGTTTTGGATCTGCAATAATAGACACTGCATGCACTCAGACTGTGTGTGGACAAGAATGGCTAAATCATTACATAACTGAGCTCAATCAAGAAGAGACTAATGATCTAAGAAAGACAGAAACATACAGCCATAGACCATTTAGGTTTGGAGATGGAAATGTGGTCTGCTCCAACAGAAAGTTAAAAATTCCTGCAAAAATTGCACAGATCAAATGTAAGATTGAAACTGAAGTCGTTCCAGCCAACATACCATTGCTCTTAAGCAAAGCCTCTCTGAAAAGAGCAGGAACAGTTTTAGACATGGAAAATGACAGAGCGGTAATGTCCAACCAGCCAGTAGAACTTGACTTTACAAGTTCTGGTCATTATTGTGTAAATATAATGGACAACGAAAGTAGCTCAAAAGACATGCATTCTAATGAGCAGATTTTGACAACTGCTGAAGACATTATGCAAAATGTAAAGGATGATGAGAGTGAAATTTTGATCATTTCAGATACAATGAGCTCAACAGAAAAATGTCACATTATGATGAAGCTTCACAAACAATTCGGCCATGCTTCTGTTAATAACTGCAGCGACTACTTGACAGCTCAGGTTAAAAAAATGCTGAATGTAACATCATCTTGAAAAAAATTGTAAGTGAGTGTGAGATATGTAATAGATATGGTAAAGCTAAACCAAAGCCTGCTGTTGGCCTACCACTGGCAACACAATACAACGAAACTGTGGCTGTAGATCTACATGAACTTGAACCAGGTGTCTGGTATCTCCACATCATTGACCAGTTTACTAGATTCAGTGCAGGCATCATTCTAACCTCAAAGAGATCCTCTGAAATAGTCAAAAATGTTCTCCATGACTGGATAAGCGTACACGGCCCACCCCAAAAAATATTTAGTGATAATAGGGGAGAATTCAATAATGATGAGGTGAAATATATGCAACCCGGGCTCATTGTGGAAACGTAGCCCCGCGGACGTTTCTGCGGACCGCGAGATACGTCCCAGGAGGTACGTAGTCGAGCGGTTTTTGTTTTCGCGGATCCGCGAGAGGCCGCTGTGCGCGCTTTTTCGTGTCTCGGGCGCCTCTCGGGAGCGCGCGCCCGCGCTGTTCTCGCGTGAAAAGCCGCCGGATCGACCGACCCTGCCGCCCTCCTCTTCCTCCTCCTCCTCCTTCCCTAAACCCAAGCGACGGTTTGCAAAAGCCGTCCAGAAAAAAAAAAGCAAAAGCCCTCGTCTTCGATTTCAACCGCGTTTTCGGATCCCGCCGCGTTCTCGCCCTTATTTTTCGGATTCTGTTTTTCATCTTACCTGATTTCTGGAACCGCTGTTCCCAGGACTCGATCCCGGTCGTCGTCCTTGCAGTCGGCTCCTCCGGGGCCTCCACTCCGCCGACGCAACGCTGTGAGCTAAGCGGACAAACTGGTTGCATCGGGAAAGCCCTCCACTCGGAGGCGAGCCGTCGGCCGGCGAGCGCGAAGAGGAGGAGCGGAGCGGCGCCACACCGCCCCGCAGCGTTCGCTCGAAAAAAACTAAACGCGGCCGTACGTACCTCCGGTCACGTAAATCGTGGTCTCCAGAAACGTCCGCGGGGCTACTTTTCCAGAATTTGTTTACTCGCTTTAACTAACTAATCACTTTTTACATTGTGGACAAAAAGAAAAGCGCTAGATTACGTCATACGTTAATTTGTATATTACTGATGTCATCACACTTTACCATTTCTGTTTGTTTAACAGCCTTTATTCAATAAAAGAGGTATTTATATTTGCTCTACGCTTTATATAAGCATGTCAATTTACTTAAATTTATTGCTGTTTGAATACAGTATATCAGCATAGATGTGTAGTGAATTTGCAGTAATCGCTCAGATAATAAACTCAGACAAGTTCTGAAATTGTCTCTAAAATATCTGTGATTGTGAACAAGAAAATAATAAATAGGTGTGTAATAAATACTTTTTTAAAGTTTGAACCACAGTTAAATTATACTTTTAGAAAAACTGAATAATTTAACTAACAAATTAAAGTCACTTTTTTTAGTTAGTTCAAGTGTTAATTTTTTTCAGTGTATGGTTTGCACAATGTAATATATTAATATTAATGATGTCAATATTGTATACTCTATACCCTGTTTCATAATAGAAAATATTTGACTATTCTTTTCAAATTCTACACAATCCTAACTACTGGGTCAAAAGTTAAGTGTACAAAAACCCACAATGCAAGATTTTATTTATGAATATGTTTTCTAACGATCCAGTGTCTCGGTGTATACATTTATTAAATGACTGACGTGGACACACAGAAATGATCTTGTTTTAAATCGTGTCAAACATTTTATTATTCTTCTGTTGCTGTTTATTCTTTATTTATTTTCAGGTGACTGTGGTGTGAGGTGTAATGATGTGACTGGAACTGTGGGGAAAGAAATGATTTTCGCCTGCAGCGTCTGTGAACAGTCCACTAAATGCTGTGTTAAACTGTATAAGTTTCAGTATCCTGAAAAATATAATGACTCAGAAATCTGTAGAGAAGGGTCTGTTGATGGCCCCTGTAAAAAGTGGAGCATCTTCACATGCAAATACACTCCACATACAACAATGAATGAAACATTCAGATTCTTTGTGCAAACTGCTGGCGCTCCAGAAAGAAAAAAATTCACAGTGAATATAACAGGTACTGCATGTAATATCTGTTTATATATTTAAATCTACTAATATTATTTTTAACATTTGTCAACAGAGCCTGTTAAAATTGACTCTCCTGGCATTACAAGTAGTGTATTTTATTCCACTCTGCTACTTGATACTTGGAGTAGTATTAATACTTGATTATTGAATATGAGTTCAATTCATTGTTACAGTATGTATACAAACATTCATTTAAACAAACAAACATTCGGCTTAGTCCCTGATTTATCACAACAGAATGAACCGCCAACTACTTAAAATATTTTGGATAAATTTGGAAAAATTTCTAAATGAAATGAAGATTGTACACAGTCAATAGGCTAAAGCTTTATGAATTAAAGGGCACCTATGGTAAAAAATCTACTTTTCAAGCTGTTTGGACAGATCTGTGTGTTGGTATAGTGTATAGACCGTCATACTGGGGTGATATGAACACACCCAGTCCTTTTTTTTCAATTTAACTACAAAAAAAAGGGTCGGCCAATTGGAGCTGTTTTCAAATCGATCGCACCATTACGTAGGTGTGTGATCCCCCCGCCCACCAAATTGATTGACAGCTGCGCGCATTAACATGTTTCGGTAGTCGCATGTATATGTCAACAAGACCAGGCAGACATACGCAAAGCAACCGGGAATAAAAGCTCTGTTCTGTTCGCTAGGATCAGCAATCATCATCAAATGTGATCAAGAGTGAGTTTCACATGTTTAAAGTGTTTTAAAACAGAGTATGTGTTTAATTAATTACAGCGTTTTACTTCAGCTTTACTTCATCAGCACAGCCGCGTGTCAGAACAATTATAAAAGAAGACGCTTCAATCCCGGTTTGTGGAGGTTAGCCTTAACTAAGCTAAGCGCGCTCTGTCTGCCTGCCTGTGTGTGTGTGTGTGTGTGTGTGTGTGTGTGTGTGTGCGCGTTAACTTTGTAACGATATTGTGTGTGACTCATCAATGCAACTTCACAATACTGATTAGTAAAGGTTAGTTCTTACTGTAGTATTTCTCACAAACGCTACGTGAGACCTTCTTCCTTTAAGTCTGTCTGTTGTCTGACGCAGCTGAGGGAGGAGGCATGTAGTGGGCGAGAAAGTGGGCGGGAAAAACTCGTCTTAAAGGCACAGTACGACAAAACCACCCCCTGCTGGAAATCAGTATAAAACAGCATCTTGTAAAAGGTATAATGAAAAATCTGATGGGTGTTTTGAGCTGAAACTTTATATACACATTCTAGAGACGCAAAAGACTTGTATTAAATCTGAAAAAAGGGGTAACCTAGGTGCCCTTTAAATAATAATTACTGTAAAACCCATCCCTGTTATAAAACAGAAAAGTATTAATGTGATGGATAAATATAAATTAACTGTATTGGTATTTTTTTTTAAATTATGCTCTATATTAAATAATCTCTTGAATTATTTTAGAGATGTTTAGATGTGTGTGTTTGTCTAGATTCAAATCAGAATCAGATTCTCCCCACAGAAGCATTTAATCAAAGTGTGTGTGTGGGGAATCTGACTGCCTGCAGTCTGCAATGCATTATTAATATGCTAATATTATTTTAAACATCTGTCAACAGAAGCTGTTACTTCTCCAACCCCTAAAACTGAAGCTTCTGCCATTGACGGTAATACATTTTATTCTACTATGTGATACTTAAAGTATAACTAATACTTCATTATTATGCTTCAATTATTTGTTATACTTCATTACTAACACTTTAGTTTAGTGTTGTGTATAGAAATAAAGTACAGTAAAACAACTTTTTAAAAAGTATGTTGGATACATTTATAAATGAATACATGCATGCTTTCTGAGTAATAATCTTTCATATTTCAGGAGACATTTTTAGAGTTCTAGATGTTTATATTAGTCTGTGTTTGTCAAGACATCAGATTTTCCACACAGAAGCATTTAATCAAACTGTGTTTTTGGGGGATCTGAGTGTCTGCAGTCTGCAATGCATTATTAATATGCTAATATTATTTTAAACATCTGTCAACAGAAGCTGTAAATTCTCCAACCCCTAAAACTGAAGCTCCTGCCATTGACGGTAATACATTTTATTCTACTATGTAATACTAAATACTTCATTAGTATGCTTCAGTTATTTGTTATACTTCATTACTAACACCTTAGTGTTGTGTTTAGAAATAAATTACAATAAAACAACTTTTTAAAAGTATGTTGGATACATTTATAAATGAATAAATACATGCATGCTTTCTGAGTAATAATCTTTCATATTTCAGGAGACATTTTTAGAGTTCTAGATGCTTATATTAGTCTGTGTTTGTCAAGACATCTGATTCTCCACAGAAGCGTTTAGTCTAGAGTCTGCAATGGGTTGAAGTTAGCTTCATGAATTAACTAATAATTACTCTGTTGCCCATCCCTGTTATAGAGCAAGCACACAGAAAGTATTAATGTGATGGATAAATATACATTTATTAATGAATTAATATTCTGTATAAGCATTTTCCAATTGTGCTCAATATTAAACAATCTCATGGATTATTTTTTAGAGATGTTAAGATGTGTGTGTGTGTGTGTGCGTGCGTGTGTGCGTGCGTGCGTGCGTGCGTGTGTGTGTGTTTGTCTAGAAATCAGATTCTCCACACACACTTTGACTAAATGCTTCTGTGTGGAGAATCTGATTTCTAGACAAACACACACACACACACACACACACACACACACACACACACATCTAAACATCTCTAAAAAAATTTAAGAGATATTTATATTTAAATATATTTAATATTAATTAATCTCGAATTATTTTAGATATGTTTAGATGTGTGTGTGTGTGTGTGTGTGTGTGTGTGTGTGTGTGTGTGTGTGTGTGTGTGTGTGTGTGTGTGTGTTTGTCTAGAAATCAGATCCTCCACAGAAGCATTTAGTCAAAGTGTGTGTGGAGAATCTGATTTCTAGACAAACACACACACACACACACACACACACACACACAGACTGTCTGCAGTCTGCAATGGGCTGAAGATAGATTTATGATGAAATAGTTATATAAAATATTAATATGAATAATATGAAATATTACTCACTCTGGTTGAAGGTGCAATAAATCCATTAATTGGAGATAATGGTGGATCTACTGTCATCCCTCTGGCTGTGGTCTGTTTCATCATCATATTGGCCGTCATTATCACTTACAAAATGACTCCTTGTGGATTTCTGAAAAGGAAGAAGTTTCAGGTCGTCAGACAAAATGATGACGACAACAATGAAACAGAAAATGTGTAATTTCATTGTGGAGATTCTTGGGGTGCTCCTGAGAGATCAGTGAACTCCAGTAAAACCTGTACATGAGTCTCTGTTAGACTTCAAACCACTAAACCTCCTGAACAATGACTGTCAGCTAATGAGCTTTAACACTGTTTAAGTTTATCGCTATTTCTGAGAAATGATGGAATGTTAACAATCTTTTTGATCAGCAGATACATATTAAGTTGAGAAGCAGTTCTACAAAATCCAAACTGAGTTTGCTGTTGCACTTTTTTTATAACATTTGTGAAATGTCTATAATGGATGTTTAATATACAGTTGAAGTCAGAATTATTAATCCTCCTCAGTTATTAGCCCCCTGAATATTTTCCCCTAATTTGTGTTTCAAGAGTTCACACTTAGATGATGATTTATAAAAGCTCGTTTGGCATGCTGTCCCGGGAGAGAGCCCCGAGCTCAAGGGCTCCTCGAGCCAGGGGCTTCCTCCTGTTGGCAGAGCGAGAGGGGAGCCTGAGCTCGGTGGATCTCAGAACTCCCCTGCTGCGGTAGCTAAGGGAACACAAGGGGTTAGACAAAAGCTTGATTGTTATGTATGTTGAATGTCTTTGGATGGTGGGAGGAAACCGGAAAACCCGGGGAAAACCCACGCGGACACGGGGAGAACATACAAACTCCTCACAGAAACACCCACCGGTCCTGTGGAACCAGGGCTGGCAGTGTTCTTGCTGTGGGGCTCACAGTGCTAACCACTGGGCCGCCGTGCCACCCAATCAGAGGTAAAGGAGGAGAATAGGGGAGGAGGGGGGTTTCTTCCAAACGAAGATAAAGTGAACTGAAAACTGTGGCTATTTATAGTAGCTTAGGGCTCATATGATTGGAAGATGGTGATTAGCAAATGCGAGACCGGCCGTGATAAATCATAAGCACGTGATCCTCTCGAAATTAGTTTATGAATAAACTTCACTTTATGAAAAGAAGATTTACACATTTCTAAACATAATAGTTTTAATAACTCATTTCTAATAACTGATTTATTTTATCTTTGTCATGATGACAGTAAATAATATTTGACTAGATATTTTTTCTAGACACTTCTAAAAAGCTTAAAGTGACATTTAAAGGCTTAACTAGGTTACTTAGGCAAGTTAGGGGAATTAGGCAAGTCATTGTATAACAGTGGTTTGTTCTGTAGACAATCCAAAACAAATATTGCTTTAGTGGGCTAATAATATTGACCTTAAAAAGGGTAAGAAAATTAAAAACTGCTTTTATTTTAGCCGAAATAAAACAAATAAGATTTTCTCTAGAAGAAAAAATATTATAGGAAATACTGTGAAAAATCCCTGATTCTGTTAAACATCATTTGGGAAATATCTGAAAAAGGGCCAACAATTTTGAATTCAACTGTATATTTATGTATATACTAACATATAATATTCTGTACCTGCACTTTTCTACCAGTGTGAGCAGTGTTGTTTTGTAGTGTGTGTTATTAAAAATAACAATGAAATGAATAAAGATTTGTTACACTATTAAGAATCTGTTTTATTTTTGCATAATATGGTGCGGGGCCAGGGCTTGACATTAACTTTTTTAATCACCAGCCACTGTGGCTTGTAGATTTCCAACATTACTAGCCACTCTGCATTTTCACTAGCCACACTTTTCTTGTTGGGAAAATATATTTTATATGCATACATTTGACTTTGACATGCTAAAATGACTTGATTTAGATGTTGTGTTATGAGCACATGCCTCCTCATTTATTTAACTTCTTGTGTGTATTGTGTATTAGCTTGCTCAGTGTGCATGAGCAAATGGGTTGTGTCGCAATGCAATCAGTTTTCATTTCACATGACTTTTTAGGGCTCAAATTTGTGTTGAATTTAAACAAACAAATTAAGTTCAATAATGTTCAACTTAATTTGTTTGTTTAAATTAAGCTCAAATAAATTGTTTACAACCACTTAACGTAAAAAAAAATTGAGTAAATCCAAGGAATAATTTTTTTATCTTTTTTTTCAGTGCACCAAATAAGTATTTCTTCACCACAAATTTTTAATGTGTCAAAACAAGGAACATATAGCTGACTAGGTGCACTATTTTAATTCAACAAAACTTTTCTTTAAAAAAAAATACATTTAAAAAAGAATTATTGTGATGTATCTAAAATATGCACAGTAATCTGTCCTGGCTAAAAGTTCCAGATCACCCGTTAACTACACTTAAACGAGGAGTAATCTCCTATTAAAGCAATGCTATTTTAAACAAATATAATTAAACCATATTAACAAAAATAACTGTGAGCAAAAAAAAGCAGGTGAAACTTACTGTGTTTGATAATTAAAGGATGTTCACGTGCACACAGTTAATATTGGCCTTTTAATAATCTGTTCAAAGAATAATTCAAATGAAAGCAGTGACCGCTGCTGCTTACGAAACAATGTGTGTTTTTTTTATCTTGAGCTCTTGAAAGCAGCAGGACTGTCTGTGGGTGAACGATCATCGCTCTTTGTCCAGTCTATTTCAAATGGAACCGATTGCACCAGTTGCTTTGCGTAAGTAAACGGGAGCGTGCGCACTTTTTAACATTTGCGAGCAAAACAGCAAAAAAGAAGGTAAATACCGAACGAGAGGATGATTACTCGCGCCCATAGGTGATGTGATGCGCGCGAGTGATCATCCTCTCGTTCGATATTTACCTTCTTTTTTGCTGTTTTGCTCGCGCGAACATAGTTATTTTTGTCAGTCGTGCTGCTTCTTGATTCTAAGATCACATTTGCCCGAATATTCGGCCATGCTTATTGTCGTACCCTAGAGATTTCCAACCAGCCAAAGTGGCCAGTGTAGGGGTCTGTCTAACCCACCAGAGCTGAAATCTACCCGCATTTGGTGGGTTGGCTGGTGTTAATGTAAAGCCGGGGCGAAGCAGTGGCGCAGTAGGTAGTGCTGTCGCCTCACAGCAAGAAGGTCGCTGGTTCGAGCCACGGCTCAGTTGCATTTCTGTGTGGAGTTTGCATGTTCTCCATGCGTTTGCATGGGTTTCCTCCGGTTGCGCCGGTTTCCCCCACAGTCCAAAGACATGCGGTACAGGTGAATTGGGTAGGCTAAATTGTCCATAGTGTGTATAAATATTAGTATGTGTATAAAGTATGTATGTTTCATTCATTCGTTCATTTTCTTGTCGGCTTAGTCCCTTTATTAATCCAGGGTCGCCGGAATGTACCGCGGAATGAACCGCCAACTTATCCAGCATGTTTTTACACAGCAGATGACCTTCCAGCCTCAACCCATCTCTGGGAAACATCCACACACATATTCACACACTACGGACAATTTAGCCTACCCAATTCTCTTGTACAGCATGTCTTTGGACTGTGGGGGAAACCGGAGCAAACCCACACGAGTGCAGGGAGAACATGCAAACTCCACACAGAAACGCCAACTGAGCCGAGGTTCGAACCAGCAACCTTCTTGCTGTGAGGCGACAGCACTACCTACTGCACCACTGCCTCGCCTGCATTTGTATTTACTTTTCTAATCTGTCTCTATGCTTGTCATCTGCACTTTCTCTGAAGAGGGATCAAAGCAAAGATCACACACACACACACACACACACACAGATGCACGGCACGCACACACACAAAAACGCAACGCATGCAGATCAAGTTCTTTTTTTATACTTTGGATCTGTGAAGGAGCCTTGGCTTACACACACACACACACAAACACACACACACACACACACACACACACACACACACACACACACACACACACACACACACACACACACACAGCGAGAATTACTATTTGTTATTAATAAATGATCAAATGTTAATTGTTGAATACGCTGTGAATTAT
This sequence comes from Danio rerio, assembly GCF_049306965.1. Classification (NCBI taxonomy): domain Eukaryota; kingdom Metazoa; phylum Chordata; class Actinopteri; order Cypriniformes; family Danionidae; genus Danio; species Danio rerio. The sequence goes on along the minus strand of NC_133187.1, from coordinate 47,590,845 downwards.
TGTGTTTTAAATCGCTGCTATGTGTTTTGTTTTCATATGATCTGTTTAATCTAAACATCAATGTAATGTGAACATTGGTAATACATTTGTAATAATGTAACACTTTTGAAAGAGGATCAGTTTCCTCTTACACCCCCCCCCTCCTCCACACAGACACAAGCAAAGTCATTTCACAAGGGCATTCACTGTAAAACTTGCAGCTGTGAAAGGATCAGTTTTCTATTACACACACACGCACACACACACATGCAAAAAAATCACTGTGGCATTCACTTATAAACTCTGCAGCTGTAAAGGAGGATCAGTTTCTCACGCACGCACGCACACACACACACACACACACACACACACACATAAAAAAACAATAATTTACAGATTTTGCCAAGTGAGCACCATATTCTCATAAACCAACACACTTTCTGGGCTCTCTCCCAGGACAGCATGCCAAACAAGCTTTATAATCCATCATAAGGTAAGTGTGAACTCTTGAATTCACATTTTTGGATGGAAACATAGCTAATGACAGCACATGGTTAACAGCAGGGGTCCCCAACCCTGTTCCTGGAGAGCTACCTTCCTGCAGAATTCAGTCCCAACCCTGATCAGGCACACCTGAAGAAATTAAGAGTACCCAAAGCAGCACTTGATCATTACAAACAGGTGTGTTTGGTCAGGGTTGCAACTGAAATGTGCAGGAAGGTAGCTCTCCAGGAACAGGGTTGGGGACCCCTGGTTTACAGCGTGGTCAAAAAAACTGTGGCCTTTTCTCTAACGTGAGGTCAACACTCTTCATCTTCCATGCACTATCGCTATCTTTATCAATACTATCTATCACTCTTCTTTCCATGCCAACCTGCATTCTTTGATCCATATTTCCTAACAAAATCAATTACAAGTGATCATTACAAAAAAAAAAGTGACAACATTATCCAAGTATCAGCGACATGGTGGCTCATTGGTTAGCACTGTCGCCTCACAGCAAGAAGGTCACTGGTTTGAGTTCCAGCTGGCATTTCTGTGTGGCATATGTATAACGCCCTATTCACACGGGGCTTCAGTGTGAACGCTTGACAGAGGGCGTGTCTAAAGTTGGAGCTGAAACGATCGTCATAGAAGCGTCAGCCAATGAAATTCAGTCAGCAATAGGCCACTGTCTGAGCTGGTGTATTTGCATACAGCGATCTGATTGGCTGACGCTTCCGTCGGCGCTTGAAAAGTTGAGCTGGTCCCAACTTCTGCAGCGAGGAACGCTTCTGAAGCGGCGCAGACGGATCCACAATGCAGTTCGGCAACGCCTGACGTCACCCATTCAAAGTGAATGGGAAGCGTGGACGCTGACGCCCCGTGTGAATAGGGCGTTACGCAGCTGATGCTCTTCCAGCAGCAAGGTGTTTCTGTGCGGAGTTTGCATGTTCTCCCCATGTTGGTGCTGGTTTCCTCCGGGTGCTATGGGGGTATTAATGAACTAAATTGGCCGTAGTGTATGAGTATGTATGTGAATGAGAGCGAATGGGTGTTTCCTAGTACTGGGTTATAGCTGGAAGGGCATCCGCTGTGTAAAACATATGCTGGAATTGTTGGCGGTTCATTCCGCTGTGGTGACCCCTGATGCAACTAAGGCAAACCGGAAGGCATAAATAGACCAACACGGAATCTGCGCGCGCAGAATTCCGCAGATTTTCCACAGAATTCCGCAGATTTCTGCAGTTTTTTAGCCCATTATAAATTCTGTTTATTTACTTGAGTTAATGTGTAAATCGGAATTTATTCAGTTTTTATTCAGTAATTTATTACTTTTTATTTAATATATTAAAGTGTAAGTTATGATACTCCGCTGGATACTCCCAAAATAATTCAGCAGAAATCCACAGATTTTTACCAAAATTCTCCGCAGAAATAGCCAAAAACGTCCGCAGATTCCGTCTGGCCCTAGGCATGAATAATCAGAGTATAGGGGTTTTCAGCTGATGTTGCAATCAACTTGGAATGTATGTCTCATTTTCTGGTAAGACCTTTAACATAAATACACCACTTAATTCATGGAATTTTCCATCAGTCTGCTTTGAAACAGTTATTAACAGATGTGACTTTTTTAGCATTGCACATATATGCTGACTATAGTGTGCTTTCGCTGCTTATGGAGTTTGGATGAGCAAATGCTTTGGGAATTTTGAACAGTGTGTTCATTGAATGCATTTTATGTGAAAGCAATGAAAATGATTTACAGTTTGCCCCGCATAGACTTCTGTTTGGCTGATTTGTGAACACTTCCGGTTGAAAAAAATGGGACATTGATCTGCACTGACTCAAAGGAGCAAAGGAAGTGTCTCCCACTTAGAAAACTGTGAAATCTAACAAATGGCAGGAAATGAGAGGAAGTAATACAGACATGGACATGTTTCAGAGAAAACACAAAAGTCTCTGGCTGCACAGACAGACGATCAAAGGTCAAAACCAGCGTACTCATATTCAAGACATCTGCAATGTCCATGATTTTGCATCTGCAATATGAAAATTGTATAAAATTTATTAAAAAGTGTGTACTAAATTGATAATACACACTATAATAGGCTAAACATGTATAATGAAGTGTCCAAAAGAACAGCCCTAATATCGATTAAATCAGAATACAGATCATCTATAAGGAAATCTGATATATGGCCGTATACAAAATATACATCTGTTAATAAACATTCAGTCATTCATTTTCTTGTCGGCTTAGTCCCTTTATTAACCCAGAGTCGCCACAGAAGAATGAACCGCCCACTTATCCAGCAAGTTTTTACGCAGCGGATGCCTTTCAAGCCGCAACTGTTAATAAATAGTATTTCAATTATTTATGGATGTGAATCGCATTATGGGATGTGGATCTCTGCTCTGTTGACTTTCGATGTTGAGAATTCAACTCTACAGTTTAACAAAGTGACTCTCATTGACCTTTTAGAAATCATATCTGGAGAAATAAGTCTGTAAAATAACTAAATATACGCTGGCAGTTTATTACAAGGTTTTTGTAGCATAATATACAACACCAACCCAGACAGTATAGCACTTTAAACTATTGAAAATGTTCATAAAAGTCACTTTTTGAACTTATCAATGTTAAAAGTTGTTGGAAGAAAGATCAAGATCACATAATGCAATTCAAAAGCAGAAAAAAATGAGGAGAAATAAAAACACGAATCACAAAATATGGAAAGCTGTGAATTTTACTGTGTATAACCAAGCATATAATAGTATAGCACCGAGGCCAGATGTTCATATGGAATCAGATTAGTATCAAAAGAAATTCACGCAAAAGACACAATGTACACATGCGTAGCCAAATTCACGTGCATAAAACCAATGTGTACATGGTGTCTTTTGCGTGAATTATTATTGAGTCTATTCTGACTCCATATGTTCAGCATTATAGTGTGTTGTATATTACCTGTTATGAGGTGAGGTGTCAGGAAAAAGAGGAGGGGGAGAGATAAGTTATACTTCTGCATCAAGTGACAGTGCTAATCACTGAGCTACCGTGTCGACCGATGTGTAAACATGAGCAATATTGTAGCGTCGTGCACTTCCCCGATTGAACAAACAGGAGTGATCCGGTTAAACTCAGCCAACAGCTTAATTTCTTTCTTTCTTTACAAAACTAGTACAGTGCCAACTTATCCAGCATATGTTTTACACAGTGAATGCCCTTCCAGCTGCAACCCAGTACTGAGAAACACACACACTTATACACTACTGCCAATTTAACTTATTCAATTCCCCTATAGTGTATGTGTTTGGACTGTGGGGGAAACAGGAGCACCCGGAGGAAACCTACACAAACACTGGGAGAACATGCAAACTCCACACAGAAACGCCAACTGACACAGCCGGGACTTGAACCAGCGAGTTTCTTACTGTGAAGCAACAGTGCTAACCACTGATCCATTGTGTCACATGTCTAAACATATGTTTGTAATTCTAATGGTTGAAAGTATGTGTAAATGGCCATTTCTGCAATCTTTAGAAAGGCAGCCCCCCTATTCAGGATATTGCACTAAAGCGATGCTTGTCCCAGGCCAGGAATATTCTCTTCTGCTTTTCACCCCCACTAGGGACTGTTCCTCCCACTAGCTTCTGGGAAGAGGTGCCGCAGCATTAAATGCCACTGACCAACAGATTGTTAAACTCTTAAAGGGTCACAATGTATTTATTAATGGGGTTTTTTGCACTATGCACTACTGTGATTTGCCCTGTATATCCGCCTGACGATGAGGACTGTCAGTCAGCTGCTATACAGAGCTCAACATATATAAGCACACCCCTGACAAATCTAACTTTTAAATTCTTTTTTCTTTTTTTAATATTTCCCAATTGATGTTTAACAGAGCAAGGACATTTTCACTGTATGTCAGCTAATATTTTTTCTTCTGAAGAAAGTCTTATTTGTTTTATTTCGGCTAGAATAAAAGCAGTTTTTAATTTTTTTAAACAACATTTAAGGTAAAAAATTTTAGCCCCTTTAAGCTATATTTTTTTTCGATAATCTACAGAACAAACCATCATTATACAATAACTTGCCTAATTACCCTAACCTGCCTAGTTAACCTTATTAACCTAGTTAAGCCTTTAAATGTCACTTTAAGCTGTATAGAAGTGTCTTAAAAAATATCAGGTCAAATATTATTTACTGTCATCATGGCAAAGATAAAATAAATCAGTTATTAACATTGAGTTATTAAAACTATTATGTTTAGAAATGCTGAAAGTGCAGATTTTTTTTTTGTTTTTTTCCATTAAAACAATATTATTATTATTATTATTATTATTATTATTATTAATATTATGTTATTTATTATTATTAATAATATTAGTAGTAGTAGTAGTATTAATAGTATTATTATTATTATTATTATTATGTTATTATTATTATTATTATTATATTATAATTTTTTTATAATTTTTTGTATTTATTTTATTATATATATGCAGAAATATATATATATATATATATATATATATATATATATATATATATATATATATATATATATATATATATATATATATATATATATATATATATATATATAAATTCTCCACTTAAGGTCTGGTTTAATTTTTATTTTTTATTCCTTCTGACATGCAAGTCAAGCAAGATGGTAATAAAATTCACATTAGAAATGCATGATTGAAAGCCCATGAACCGTACACTGTAAAATAAATCTCGCTGCCCTGTTGTTTTTAGTTGAATCCAATTACAATATTAAGTTGAACTATTTATATCCTGACAATTTTAGTTGAAACCTGATTAACTTCTTGAAGTATAAAGTAACTGAAAACATTTGTTGTCGTGACTTATGTAATGTTTTACAGTAAAGCTTTTCATGTGGGCACAACATAAAAACTGCTGGTTTAAAGTTATATATATATATTACTTTGAGGGTGAAAAACAAATTGTTTTTCAAAAGGTAAATTGAATAAAACAGGTTAAAATCAGAAATCTTTTTCTTTTCTAAACCCATTTTAAAACGAAAGACATTGTAGTTCCACTTTTTTTCAGTGCACCCTGTTATGTGGACTGTTTTTGTTTCACCCACTCTCTGAATCTCTGAATCTCCCGTTTAATAGCGGACATCAAAATAAGAAAACCTCCTACAATCTCATTAATTTCATGGTCCCCACTTGGCCCTAATTGAGCTTTTCAAAAAAAGGGATGATCTTTATGGGAGTTCAGCACAATAAACCTTGAAGATAAATAAGCAAAGCAGGAGCTGAAATCATGTGGGGATGTAAGAATCTTATGTGAACTTGGCAGAAAAATTATTGTTGACAAAGATCTAACAAATAAGTCAAGCATGGTCAAGTGCTGAAGTTATTTAAAGCAACAGCCTCTGCATTTCCCATTCATTTTGACTGATGCAACCTTCAGAAACTTTTAGTGTCTTTCTTCATGCTACAATCTTTGCTGTTTGTCACGTAACAGAATCAATAGAGAGGTTTGTGCAGTTCAACTCAGTCTTTTACTAGAGAATTCAACAAAGGCAGTCTGTCAGTAATTCAGAGGAAATACACAAATCTGGATCTTCAAAACAAAACACAAAAGGAGGCTACCCACGGCCGGGAGCGAGAGAGAGGGAGAGCCGATAGGCCCACACGGAATCTGCGGGCGCAGAATTCTGCAGATTTTTAGCCCATCATTAATTCTGTTTATTTGCCTGAGGAGATGTGTAAATCTGAATTTACTTTTTATTTGATATATTAAGGTCTTAGTTATGATACTCCACTGGATACTCCCAAAATAATTCCGCAGAAATCCGCAGATTTTTACCAAAATTCTCCACAGAAATAGCAAAAAAACATCCGCAGATTCCGTCTGGCCTTGCCGATCGGTCCGTGCCCACCACAGCGATGCGGGAACCACTGACCTCCGGGTGCTGATGGTCAGAGCAGTCAACAGGTAAACAACAAGCTGCGGCAATCTCAACATGAAACGATGAACACAGGAGGGTGATCGACAACCAGACGAGATGAGATGAGACGAGACGAGACAGATGATGATGATGATGATGATGTGATCTGATATTGGTAAAAACCAGATACGGAGAGCAAACGCACAGAGTAACAATAATTTGACAACAGAGGGAGAAAATAGGGAGGTAGATATAGGAGTGTCTATAATGACAAAGCGAGAACAGGTGACTGCTGATCAGCGCTTGCGCTGATTGCAAGCGCTGACAGCTGGTAGGAGAACACAGAGGGAAAAGACTGACAATCAACAAACCAGATTCATGACACTGTTATTAAGAATTTATCAAATGAAGGAGTTTTTGGTTGCAGTTCTAGGACTGGTCTAGGTAGCATGATGAAAAAATTATATAATCTAGTTCTAAATTATATATATCTGAACAGTTATCTTCTTTGGTTTTTTGGAGTTGTCATTTCAGTCAAAAACTGAAAGAAAACAAAAGAGACATTTATCTTATTGTCTTTATGCAGTTCCTGATCATCAGGCAAAGTCTCAAATGGCTGATTGAATTAACACCTGTGCATCTTGGGTGCTTTCACACCTGGCTTATTTAGTTCGATTTGAATTGCACTAAAGTTGGTTTACCTTCTTGGTGCGGTTCGTTTGAGCAGGTGAGAATCGGGATTTTGGCCAGATCGGGAGACGAGTGATGGACATTAAATATCTGTGAAATTGGAAGTATCTTACTGTCTTTTTTTCGGCTCTCCTCTTACTCCTGCCAGACGGCCTCGGCTGGAAGTAAACAACTCCCTGGGATAAGCAAGATAAGTGGACGCTCTGAAATTCCTGCCCCTGTCAAGGACACCTGCGGGACTCTGGACTATGCAGGCTCACACACACACAAACATATCTACAGATAAACATTCACCACCGATCCCCATCCAAACGCCTTCGTGTGCTTTTACCCACGTGGGGCGTGGGCGGGGCTGTGACTTGCGCCGGAAATGGCTGCTGGACCAGTTGGCTGCCCGCACTCAACGGACTGTTTTGCATTACCCCTGTTCCCATCCCCTCTGTCTATGTTGTGTCTTGCCGGTGTGCTTATGCTAAGATAGGGCTGTTTTTCTCCCTTTTCTCACTTTGTCCTAATCAAGGGCAAGCTGAGGGGGTGTTTTTTAGCCTAACTGTCCAAATGTATCTTTCTTCGTTTCTAAATGCTACCTCCTAAGATCTGTCTCCCCTGAAAAGTTGTTTGTGATGTTTTGTGTATGGTCTGGGGGGTCCAATTTCGCTATACGAAAGTGTAGTGACAAATAAAGGCTTGATTGATTGATTGAGCAATCGTACTCGAGTGCTCACCAAAAGCAGACCAAATAAGCGTACTGAGACCTGCTTGAAGAGGTGGTGTACAGCTAAAGGAACAAAACTGAAAACATTTTAACGAGGAGTCAAGAGCTTTGACCAAACTTGGCTGAAAATCTCTTGGCAAAAAGGTTTTGGCTAGTGAGCCCATCGTGGTCATAAATAAAAGCCTCTGCATTTCCTGTTTTCTTTGACTGATGCAAACTTCAGAAACTGTCTTTGGTTTCTTTCTTCATGCTACAGTCTTTTCTGTGTTTTAGAATTGTTAGCAGTGCTTTTTGTTAGTATGTAAAACACTGACTGTTCTAGGTGGAGATACAACTAAAAGTTATTCAGGCCCTGCTGAAAAATCCAGCTTAAACCAGCCTAAGCTGGTTGGCTGGTCTTAGCTGGTCGACCAGGCTGGTTTTAGTGGGGGTTTGGCGACTTCCAGACTGGTTTCCAGCCATTTCCAGCCTGGTCTTAGCTGGTCAGGCTGGGAGATGACTAGCTAAAACCAGCTTGACCAGCCTAGCCAAGCTGGGAGTCCAGCCAAAACCAGCTATATCCAGCTTAAACCAGTCTGGTCAAGCTGGTTTTAGCTGGATTTGGTTGGTCATTTTACAGCCTGGTCCTAGCTGGAAACCAGCCTGGAAATGGCCAAAACCCCTCTAAAACCAGGCTGGTCGACCAGCTAAAACCAGCCAACCAGCCTAGGCTGGTTTAAGATGGATATTTCAGCAGGGGTTTTTTACATTATCACTTAAAATAATAAAATCAGCTGTTTGAGTTGTTCCCTAATTTTGATTTCCACTTGTATCATTTACATTATGTCCAAAGTGACTCATACATGAGCAAGCTATTAAGTGAATTTTATTTCTAAAGTAATTTCGAGAGGATCACATGCTCATGATTGACCACAGCTGGTCCTGCATTAGCTAAGACAATTCACTATGAGACTATTCCTAACACACTATAAATAACCAGAGTGTCTCACTTCAGTTATCTTCCTCTTGAAGAGCACCCCTACTCATCCTCCCTATTCCTAGATAGAGTGGCACAGTGGCCCAGTGGTTAGCACTGTTGCCTCACAGCAAGAATGTCACTGGTTCAAGTCTGTACTAGGCCAGTCGCCATTTCTGCAAGGAGTTTACATGAGCTGTTTCTCAATTACAAGAACGCTAAGAATGGACATGCATTCTTGTGGAGACTAGGGTTGGGTATCGTTTGGGTTTTTTTCGATACCGGTGCTAAATTAATACTTTTAAAACGGTACCAGTGCCAAAACGGTGCCTGAACTGATACTTTTTAGCCACAAAATTAATCGACAAAAAAATTAATAAAAAAAAAAAAAAAAAAATATATATATATATATATATATATATATATATATATATATATATATATATATATATATATATAATTTTATATTTATATTTTTATATATATATATCACTATCATTATAATTGAACCATATGAATATATATATTTATAATAAGTTTAAAGTAAACATCAAAATTTGCATTATGCTATTAACATTACATTAGCTTACTACTAACCTGTGCAAAGGCTGTCATCAAAATCAGTTTGGGGCTTGTGACTACTTTTACATGGACATTAGTGATCTAATGATGCCTTAATCTGAATAAGACAATAATTTGATTCAGGTGTTTACATGAGCTGATTTTTGAATGTTACATTCATGATTCCCAGCTACATGTTATAACACATAGATCAGTAACATCATTGTGTCACCAGCCTGTAAATGTTTCCTCCGCAGTTTGTGTCTGTGGTCCTTTAAGATGTAAAAAAAATCACTGTTTACATGGTAGACTCTTGATCAGAGTAGTGTCTTAATCATATTAAAATCCGAGTTTTGGTGTCCATGTAAACGTACTCAGATAATGTGTCAGATGATGTCACAAGCTGTCAGATGGTCCATTCCTCACTTTTAAGGTGATTCCATGAGCCCTCACATTTTATAAGTTTGACGTGTTTCTCTCTTACACGCAACTTTTGTAAAACATCTGCTGCATGTTGGTGTGTCAGAATCCTTGCTTGTAAAATATAGCCATACTGTAGAATGCTTAGATTAAGTAAATCTAAAACCTTAGTGGAGACCGGTCTAGCCACCCACATAGCAAAATTTCTCTGGCCCAGCTCTGGCCCACACAATCAGGTTTTGCTTGGCCCACATGCCGTAGTGAATTACGGTACATGACTGGACCAAATCTGGCTACCAGACAAGGGCCAAACACGGACTATATCTGGGCCAAGTCTCAGCCAAGTTAATAACTCATAATTGGGCCTGAACTGGGCCAGATAGGTTGGTGTGTCATGATTGCAATGAAATTGATAAACCCATGGAGTGATGCGCTTTAGGCACACTATGGGCACGCTTTTTCTTAAAGTGACCTGATTGGTAGAATTTTTTTTCTTTACTCAAAAATGATTTTAGTGTATTTTAAATGTGGGTCAAGACTGGCCAAACTCACATGGCCCACTTTCAAATTTTTAAATCTGGGCCAAATACTGTTTTTCATCTGGCCCAAATCTTGTGTGCCGCCTTAAAGACGGTGACACCTCTGCCAAACCCGGGCCATGTTTGGCCCACATGCTGTATGCCAGTGCCGGATGAATGCCTGCTGTGCCAGCTTTATGCCAAATCTGGGCCAGAATTCTTTGCTACTAGGGCAGGTGTCCTTGGAAGAACGAACTCCGGAGACCACGAAAACAAAGAACGCTTCCTGTGAGAAATGAGATGCTGCGTTCTTCCTGATGGTCATGTGACCTTCACGTATTTTTTATTGAAAATTATTTAAACGTTACAGCATTCATACAGCGATTTACTGTTTTTCACCTTTTACAAATATATACTGTGCATAGTAAACATTATAAATATACGTTGCACAATACAAATAAACATATTTTAATATAAATATTAATGTGTTTTTTTTCTTTTATTAAGATATTCACTGTTTCATTTAGGGAAGCTCCTGAGGTGAATAAGTGAAATCTCTGAAATTTTATAATAAATTCCACCTCCAGTCACAATGACTTCTGGGACTTTTATAGCGAATTCAGTGCTCAAGTCTGCACCGGTGCATCCTCGATACCAAGAACACATCCGGGAAGTTTCACGCCTCCTCTGTTCTTGCAGTCTTGAGTATTGGAACTGACATTTGGCAGCTGATGATGACGTACACAAGAACACGAGGACACAAGACAGCTGAAGAATGCATATTGAGAAACAGCCATGTTCTCCCCGTGCCCCATGGTTTTCCCCCAGTTTTCCTCTCACAGTTCAAAGACATGCGACATTAAACCATATTGGCACAATAGTTGAGCTCTTAGTCAGGATCCTATCTACACTTTCAGTCAGCAGTTTATCTTTCCAGAGCAATCCCTTTAATCTGTGATAAGCCATAACTAAACCAGGGGAGTTTATAGAGATCTACCTGAGCTCAAACTCTCATCTATCACTCTGCTAACAGAAGGGCTTTCTCCCAGGACAGCATGCCAAACGCGCTTTACAATAAATCATCAGCTATGGGTGAACTCTTGAAAGAGGCAATACACGCAACAAGTGTCACTTATACACACTTACATTTTTCAGATGTAAAACAAAATACATGAGGTATATATGTTCTGAATTACAGTGCAAACATCTTTAAATTGATTAAATTGATCACAACGGGGTATTTGCACACGTCTCTTTAATTTTCAGTCCATGCTTCTGGTGAACTGTCACTCCATCACAAATCTACCATTTTTAAGATCTTTTCTGTTTTCACTTCAACGTCATTGATCGTCCCTGCCTGATTGATATACAATATGAAGTGGGTCTCAGATGGGACAAGAAGCACTGCATTCTTACATTTATCCTTGCCGTGTCTTTAAAATATGAAAATCTATTTTACTCTAGTTTCTGTTTCTGTTGCTACTGATGCTGCTAGCGATTTAAGCCTGATTTATATTTCTGCGTAGAGTGATTGGTGTGACCCTCCTAGCATGCCTTATGGTAGACATGCATTTATACTTCTGCTTTCTGTATTTGGTTGCTCTGCAATAACAATCTTAATAATAACATCTTAATTGTTATCTGGCAGTTAGTTCATAATAATAATAATAATTCCTTACATTAACATAGAGCTTTTCTGGGCACTCAAAGCGCTTTACACATAGGGGGGAATCTCTTCATCCACTACTAGTGTGCAGCATCCACCTGGAAGACGCGACGGCAGCCATTCTGCACCAGAGCACACACCACACAGCAGCTGATTGGTGTAGAGGAGACAGAGTGATGAAGCCAATTATGATATGGGGAGGGTTAGGGGACCATGATGGACAGAGACCAGTGGGCAGATTTGGCCAGAATGCCAGGGTTAAACCCCTACTCTTTTTCGAAGGACATCCTGAGATTTTTAAGGACCACAGAGAGTCGGGACCTCTGTTTAACATCTCATCCGAAAGACGGTGCTCACAGAGCAGTATAGCGTCCCCGTCACTATACTGGGGCATTAGGACCCACAAAGACCGCAGGTTGGGCGCCCCTCTGCTGGCCTCACTAACACCACTTCCGGCAGCAACCTAGCTTTCCCATGTGGTCTCCCATCCAGGTACTGACCGGGCGCAGCCCTGCTTCGCTTCAGTGGGCAACCATGTGAGAGTGGCAGAGTGCTAGCTGCCGGCTATGTTATGTGATGTTCCTCTGTATCAAGTTTCTTCACCGAGGTTTAGATTTTTCCTGAACGCTAGCTTAATGTACAGCAGCACGCACCTCAAAAATCACGCACACGTTATTATCATCAGCCCAAGAAGTTCGTTATTTTAAATATAGACGTGCACACAAGTGATCGCAAGCTCCCTGGAGAAATTGAAATGCTCTCACTTTTAGACGGCCTCGTAAAAAAAAAAAAAAAAACAGGACGCAACTGGTCTTGTTCTTCTTGGCTTTGTGGTTGTTCATCAAGACAACTGCAAGGTTTGTTTGAGCTCGGGTCGACCATGGCTTGTTATTATATATTAATAACATATTATAATTAATTATAATTAATAATAGTATATGTAAATGTTATGTAAATATTATATGTAAATGCGTACTTTGGCACTAAAGGTCAAACGACAAAAAATAAGGTCAAGAATCTTGGTGTGACTCTAGAGTCAGATCTGAGTTTCAGTAGTCATGTCAAAGCAGTCAGTAAATCAGCATACTATCATCTCAAAAACATAGCAAGAATCAGATGCTTTGTTTCTAGTGAAGATTTAGAAAAACTTGTTCATGCTTTTATCAGCAGCAGGGTGGATTACTGTAATGGACTCCTCACTGGCCTTCCTAAAAAGACAGTCAGACAGTTGCAGCTCATCCAGAACGCTGCAGCCAGAATTCTAACCAGAACCAGGAAATCAGAGCACATCACACCTGTCCTCAGGTCTCTACACTGGCTGCCAGTTACATTCAGAATAGATTTTAAAGTATTATTACTGGTCTATAAATCACTAAATGGCCTAGGACCTAAATACATCACAGATATGCTCACTCAATACAAACCTAACAGATCACTCGGATCTTTAGGATCATATAAACTAGAAGTTCCAAGAGTTCAGTCAAAGCAGGGTGAATCAGCTTTCAGCCACTACGCCCCTCGCTGCTGGAATCAGCTTCCAGAAATGATCAGATGTGCTCCAACATTAGGCACATTCAAATCAAGACTGAAAACACATCTGTTTAGCTGTGCCTTTACTGAATGAGCCCTGTGCTGCGTCCGACAGATTGCACTATTATGTTTTTCTCTTCTTCTTCATTCTTTTATATCACATTTTACCTGTTTTTAAGTTTTGTTTTGTTTTTACGCATTTTTATTATTTATTTTTATTTTACTTGTTTCTTTTATTCTTGTTTATGTAAAGCACTTTGAATTGCCACTGTGTATGAAATGTGCTATATAAATAAACTTGCCTTGCCTTGCCTATGTATATATTATTACAGTATAATGTCTTGACTGTTGTTTTAAATGGCAGTTCTTTGTTTTCATTCTTCTGCTTGTATATACACGAGTGACGTTTCTCTGTAAACCAATAGCACTCAGCTTCATGTCTAGATTCGCCTTTTGGTACCCTTTTGCCTTTGCAAAGGGTTCCCAAAAAGGGGTACGGTTTGGTTCACTTTCAAGAACATTTTGTCAGTGGAAACGGCCATAAAAGCATACTGAACTGTATGGTACTGCAGTGTTTCCCAACATTTTTTTGCCTGAGACCCCCTTTTTCCCCAGAAAATATTGTGAGGCCCCCCTCCCCAGACATGCTCAATAATGTTTAAATCTGGGGACTGGGCTGGCCAATCCTGGAGCACCTCGACCGTCTTTGCTTTCATGTGGAGCTTTTATGTGGAGGCTGAAGCATGAGGAGCGCTATCCTGCTGGAGAATTTGCCCTCTCCTGTGGTTTGTAATGTAATGGGCAGCACAAATATCCTGATACCTCAGGCTGATGATGTTGAGGTCTCTCGCACACCCCCATGCTGAATCTAACCCCAAACCATGACATTTCCTTCAGCAAACTTGACTGATTTCTGTGAGAATCTTGCCTTCATTCGGGTCCCAGTAGGTCTTCTGCAGTATTTGTGATGATTGGGATGCAGTTCTGCCTTCTGCCACTTTTCCAAATGATCAACTAGAGGTCGAGTTTTTGTTTGTTGCTCTTACAACTGGTAACGATGACAAGACTTTTGTCAGGTAAAAGAAAAAACAAAACAAAAAAACACAATTAGAATTCTGATAAATACATATTGTGACGAGCATCTCCAGGAATTCTCAGCGTCGCCTGGCCTGAATACAGATTAGTAGGCTACCAACTGCACCCTGTTGTCCCAGTCAGACTGGCACCAGCTGCTTCTCATCAGCCAGGGACTTAATAAGCCACACAAGCCTGGGAAAGCGAGAGAGACTCACTGATGATGTTAGAGAGTGGACATTCTGAAAGCAGAAAAGATATACTGATCGAGATATTGCAAACACTGTATCGCATTCAGATGATGGGATTAGATGTTAAGTTCTGTTGGGTTCCAGCGCATAGTGGAATAACAGGGAATGAGTTGGCAGACTAGGGCGCTAAAGAAGCTACAAGAAAATCAATTATAGACATGGAAATAAAATATAGTAAAAGTGAGATAAGGGTTTTAATCAAGCAACTTTTAAAGAGCCTATATTATACATGAAATAGGGTCATATCTTGGTTGTAAGGGTCTCCAACAACAGTCTAATATGCATGCAAGGTCAAAAAACACTTTCATGGTCTTATAATCTGCATTTATTTTTACCTAATTATCCCAGCGACTCCCGTATGAATCGTCCAGTGGTTCATTTGTTCTCAAACCCCTCCTTAGCGCGAAGCTAATCTGCGCTGATTGGACCGATGACAGTCTGCTGTGATTGGTCGACTGCCTTCAGTGAAAGAGTGAAATGCCAAACAGCTAATCAGCAATATAAAAGTAATCACAGTTCATACACGCTCAATAGTGTACATGGATTTTAGCTGCCAGTGGGTCAATGTAAATACAGACGATGGACTTGAAAATACAGACGACTGACTATTTTATTGAGCAAAAACTCCAAAAACAGTTGAGGAGATCTCTTAGTTTGTCTCACTCTGCTCTTTTCACAGACACACACACAAACACACATATTGCCCTCGTCCTTGCGCACGCACACATACACACAAAAACACACATACACACCTCCGGACGACAACGCGCGCACACACACACTACCCTCGTCCACGGAGCTTCGTAAACAAAGCAGCTCGCGTCGCGTTTTTAACGTGGCTTTGCACGTGATAAGAGAATAAAGCGAGTTAACCTGATACAGTACACGCGGTTACAAGTAACAAATTACAACTAAATTCATTTGCAAGCTAGAGTCAACGAGGCAACTTTAATCGCACGTACTTACACTTGAGAAATGGAGGAAGAAACCCATCCTGACGTCCATCAGTAAGTTACTCTTTACTGATCCTTCCTTTAACAAACGCTGATGAAGTATTATTTGTAGCATGTAGTTTGCAGAAGTTTCCAGTAGTTTCCAACTGCTTGGTTATAATGCTGAGGTTTCATCTTTGGGTAGAGACTCAATAATATACATCTGCAGTGTGACTTCAATCGACCGGCATGTTTGTGTGTGTGTGTCTGGGTTTCTGCGTCAGAGGGCGGGGCTGCAGGTTTGAAATCTCCCGGGTTTGCGCGTGCACGTGAATAACTTGGTTTTGTTCGTACGTCATGGCGAAACACCTAATGACTCGGTATCAAGGCGACTCGTTTGAAGCACTATGAGTCGACTCTTTTATAGATGAATCAACCGTTTTAAACACTGTATTCTTACAGATTTAAGCCTTAGCTGGATACTTCACTTCACTTAGAGCTGTGTTACACACTACATGGAGGGGAATTTTCAAAAACTCATAATATGGGCTCTTTAAAAAATAGGTGGCAAAAACAATGGGAGGAAGGAAAAAATGGTCGGTGGTTGTTTAATATACAAAGAAATGTGGATAAAGGAAGAATAACAAGTAGAAGTAGGAGGGAAGAGAGTATAATTTCAAGAATTAGATTTGGACATACAGGACTTATCAGTACATTGTACAAACTGAATCAACATCAGACTGGAAAATGTGATTATTGTGGGCAAGAAGAAACTGTGGAGCATGTTATTATGAAGTGTCCAAAGTACAATAGGGAAAGGAAAGTATTTATTTTAAATTTGAAAAGAGTTAATATGAATTTTAATTTGTTTAAAATGCTAAACAACAAGTCAGATGAGGACAGTATATAATTTTTAATTCTTTTTTTAAAAATGTCTAAATTAGATAAAAGAATATAGATATAAGTGGTGTAGTTTTTTTGTTTTATTTTGTTTTTTTAAAGATGGATAGTGCAATCATGGCCCACACTCCTAACCAGCAAGTGGCGGTAATGCACCTAGAAGTTGTATGCCAACCGCCAATAAAACTCATGAGAAGAAGAAGAAGAAAAAGCAAGAGAGTGGCTGTTTCTCAATTCTAAGAACGCAGAGAACGGACTTGTGTTCTTGTGGAGAGCGGTCTTGCCAGGTGTCCTCGGAAGAACGAACTCCGGAGACCGCGAGGGCAGAGAACGCGTCCTTTGAGAAATGGGATGCTGCGTTTTTCCTGATGGTCACGTGACCTTCGCGTGTTTTAAATGGAAATTATTTAAACATTACAGCACTCATACAACGATTTATTGTTGTCCCCCTTTTCAAAATATATACTATGCATAAAAACATTATAAATATACTCTGCACAATATAAATAAAACACATTTTAATACGAAATTCAGCAAACAAACACCCTTAATGTGTTTATTCCTTTATTAAGATGTTCATGATAATGTTTATTTTCACCGTTTCATTTAGGGAAACTCCTGAGGTAAATAAGTCATATCTCTGAACTTTAGTAATAAATCTAAATAAAATGCTGCGCTTCCCACCTCCAGTCGCAATGACTTCTGGGACTTCCAGAGCGAGTTCGGTGCTCAAGTCTGCATTATTGTGTCCTCGATATCAAGAACACATCCAGGAAGTTTCACGCGTCCTTCGTACTTGCGGTCTTGAGTATTGGAACTGAACACGAGGACGCAAGACCGCTGAAGAACGCATATTGAGAAACAGCCAGACTTTTCCATGAGAAGAAGCTAACACGTGTTTCTTTAACAGATAGCAACTGGTGACCCAAAAAAAAAAAGGAATGAATGATGAAATGAGTGCTCTGGTGGATGGCGTGCTCTCTTCTTTGAGCTGTGAGTCCAGTGCTTCTCTGGGTTTCTTTTTTTATGGTCACCAGCTGCTGTCTGACGAGGTGTTGGCTCTCAAAGAGGTCTCTGTCCCTTTACCAAGCTTGTGTGACTTACAGCCCTTGTTTTCAAGGTCAAGTTACTTTATTTGCATGGCATTTTGTACAGTATTGTTGGTGCAGACTAAGTTGGTGCATGCTACCTTACTGAAAGTTTACAGTTTATTTATTTGTGGGGTCACAGATCGCAGACTGTCATGGTGTCCCCCAGGGTTTGATACTCGAGCCACTTCTGTTTAGCATCTATGTTACCTCTCAGACTATTTCTAAAAATTTGGTATTAATCATCTATGCTATGCCAACGATACACAGAAATCCATTAGAACAACTCCTCTGGGTGCTCCGGTTTCCTCCACAGTCTAAACACATGGTCTATAGGTTAATTGGATGAAGTAAATTCCCCATAGTGCATTAGTGTGTGTGAATGCAGGAGTATATGGGTGTTTCCCACTACTGGGTTGCAGCTGAAAGGGCATCCGCTGCGTAAAACATATGCTAGAATAGTCGGTGGTTCATTCCACTGTGGTGACCTCTGAAATAGAGAGTAAGGCAAAGGAAAATTAATAAATAAATGTACTGTAAACAATTTCTTGAAGTAAAGTAAGATGCGCACATGCATGTTTTATTAATTTTAGATGGACAGAACATGCTTCAAAAAGTTTATTCATTCATTCATTTTCTTTTCGGCTTAGTCCCTTTATTAATCTAGGGTCACCACAGTGGAATGAACCGCCAACTTATCCAGCACATGTTTTGGATAAGTTTTCCAGCTGCAACCTATCTCTGAGAAACATTCACACTCATTCACTGCGGACAATTTAGCTTACCCAATTCCCCTATAGCACGTCTTTGGGCTTCTGGGGGAAACCGGAGCACCCGGACGAAAATAAAACAAATCAGACTATCTCCAGAAGAAAAAATATTATAGGAAATACTGTGAAAAATTCCTGAATCTGTTAAACATAATTTGGGAAATATCTGAAAGAGAAAATAATAAATAAACAGAAGAAAAAAAAAGTTAATTGCTATTTTGTAGCCACATATATTAAATAACGTGTCACATATTGTCTTTGAATGTTAGGGGTGTCAAAATTAATTGTTTCTTTGGTGCACCGCGATGCAGACGCGGACAATTTGGTATTGGTTCAGTAATAATCATGACCGGTTATTATGTACTGACGTTATTTATCTCCTATGCTGTCTGTCGCGAGGGAGGTGAGCGCGAGTATTTACAACACTCAGCCAACTCAGGCCCGGTCCATGGCATAGGCACCATGGGCAAATGCTATGGGCGCTGTATATCCAGGAGGGCGCCAGAAAGAAGCGCGGTTCAGTTGGTTTTGTTTTCGATATTCTTGACACACATTCAGTTACAGACGGCAATAACTCAAAAACCTCTTACCCTAAAAAGATCTAAAGTGTGTCTCCTACAAAAAGACAAAGCTGGTTATGTTTCACAGCTGTCTTTCTTTTTTTTCGCTCCACACTACGAGCACTGCTCCGTTTAAGCCCTCGCAATATGTGTTTAGCCGGGAGAGCTCGCGCTGAGTGGAGCTCTCAGCAAGGGACCGTCGGAAAAGTGCTTATTTTTTTCGTTTTTGTTTTTTCGTTTTTCTGCTCCGCTCTTCGCGAGCTCTCCCTGTTGCGAGGGCTTAAGTGTGTGTGTGTGTGTGTGCGTGTGTGTGTGTTTGTTTCTTTGGTTGTATCTATGTTTGTGTTTGAATGAGAGACAGTGTGGTGCTGTGTCTCTGTGTGTTTATACAGACAGCTTGTTATAGCCTCTCCTCTAAAATATAACACTGTATATAAAGCATCGTCAATGCACCGTGATGCACCGAGATATCGAATTGAACCGATTCGAAGGCATGATAATCGTAACCGAACCGAACCGTGAGACCAGTATAGGTTCACACCTCTAGTGAATGTAGAATATAAATATTTGAAAAATGTTCAAATATTTAGCAGTAAAATATAGAGTGTGGATAATGTGCAGGTATTTTATTGCAAAACAAAATGTGGCGACTTAAAAGTGATGGCAAACTAAGCAAAACATCACTTAATTTTTTTCATCGTGTTGTACTAATGTAAATGTTTCCACAATGTTAGAAGCAGACGTTTTCGTCGGTTATGTTGTCGTCTATTAAAATTTAGTGACAAAACAGCACTGCCCTGATCGGGCCAGTAACAATCAGTCCTTATTGTTGAGCCCTGCTTATACTGTATACCCACATAACCCTCATGCTTTCACATTTTGCAATCTTGACATCTGTATCTGCCATCTGTCAGGTGAGAGAAGAATCTGTGTTTATCTGAGTTTCAGTCAGTGAAATAAAAATAAATAAATAAATACACGTAAAAAAGCAATTAATCAACCAAATAAAATAAGGTCTGGAATTGAGCAGCCACAATAAAGTCCTCTTCAAAAAGTGACAACAATGATGAGCAAATAATATTTATTAGGTCAAACATACAGAATTCAGTCTACTAGAACAAGCAAGCACGCATGCATGCACACACACACACACACACACACACACACACACTTGAAAAGATAAACACACTCATTTGGAAATTGAAAGTATTCTTTCTTGTACACCATTTGTAAATAGTGTACTTTCTCTGCAAACACAAAGAGCAAATACAGACTCACAGTATGAATATAGCATTCTTTGTTAATGCTCCTCTGTTGCTCATGATTCAGGGGTTGGCTCTTTTCATTATTTACTCATTTTAACTGCGCAGTGAAACTTCATCTTTCAATTTTTGGCATGGAAAATGCCTCTGTAGTGTATTTATTGGATGCAGTTAAATGCACATGCATCAAATATAAACAGTGCTTCATGTGATGAATGTTTGGTCTGATTGCAGAGGCTGTTATCACAACAGATCCAGTCCAGGAAGGCACTGTTTAATATCTTTAAACATGATTTTATAATTGTTTACTGTTCTGAATTACTTAAAGGTGCCATGAAATTAAATGCCATTTTTTTTTTTTTTGGATGTTAGTATCAGTATTTTTTTTTTTTTTGTTTAGAAGATATAAACCTGATATAAACATCCAAAGCTTGCTGTTAATCATTTCTGGCTAAATGAATAAAAGTACCTGTATAGTTGTTGTTTTTTTCATATCACCACATACCTCAGTTTCTCTTCAAATGTTCTGATTAGAAGCCCTCTAGTGTCTGACATGCCCTCTTCTCATTTGCTTTTCATTTGGTACATATGAGCTCAACCACTCTTTCTGGCACAACTGAGTAATTGTGTTATATATTTTTTATTTCACATTCTCCAGGAAATATATCCACAAACATTTCAGCTCAATGGCTAGATGAATGAATGAACCGTTAGATTGATGGGTGGACATTAGATGGATATATAGATAGATGGTTGGATAGAAAGATAGACGATTTGATGGATAGATGGACAGTAAGTTAGTTAGTTAGTTAGTTAGTTAGTTAGTTAGTTAGTTAGTTAGTTAGTTAGTTAGTTAGTTAGTTAGTTAGTTAGTTAGTTAGTTAGTTAGTTAGGCAGGCAGTCAGTCAGTCAGTCAGTCAGTCAGTCAGTCAGTCAGTCAGTCAGTCAGTTAGTTAGTTAGTTAGTTAGCTAGTTAGGCAGTCAGTTAGTGAGTCAGTCAGTCAGTCAGTCAGTCAGTCGGTTGGTTAGTTAGTTATTTAGTTAGTTAGTTAGTTAGTTAGTTAGTTAGTTAGTTAGTTAGTTAGTTAGTTAGTTAGTTAGTTAGTTAGTTAGTTAGTTAGTTAGTTAGTTAGTTAGTTAGTTAGTTAGGTGAATGAATGGATGGTTAGATAGATGGACAGAGAGATGGATGGATAGATGGACGATCAGTCAGTTATTTAGTTGATTAGTTAGTTGAATGAATGAATGAATGGTTTGATAGATAAACAGATAGATAGATGGACAGTTAGTTAGTTAGTTAGTTAGTTAGTTAGTTAGTTAGTTAGTTAGTTAGTTAGTTAGTTAGTTAGTTAGTTAGTCAGTCGGTCAGTCAGTCAGTCAGTCAGTCAGTCAGTTAGTTAGTTAGTTAGTTAGTTAGGTGAATGAATGAATGGTTGGATGAATGGACAGAGAGATGGATGGATAGATGGACGATCAGTCAGTTATTTAGTTGATTAGTTAGTTGAATGAATGAAGGAATGGTTTGATAGATAAACAGATAGATGGATGGATAGATGTACAGTTAGTTAGTTAGTTAGTTAGTTAGTTAGTTAGTTAGTTAGTTAGTTAGTTAGTTAGGTGAATGAATGAATGGTTTGATAGATAAACAGATAGATGGATGGATAGATGGACAGTTAGTTAGTTAGTTAGTTAGTTAGTTAGTTAGTTAGTTAGTTAGTTAGTTAGTTAGTTAGTTAGTTAGTTAGTTAGTTAGTTAGTTAGTTAGTTAGTTAGTTAGTTAGTTAGTTAGTTAGGCAGGCAGTCAGTCAGTCAGTCAGTCAGTCAGTCAGTCAGTCAGTCAGTCAGTCAGTCAGTTAGTTAGTTAGTTAGCTAGTTAGGCAGTCAGTTAGTGAGTCAGTCAGTCAGTCAGTCAGTCAGTCAGTCGGTTGGTTAGTTAGTTATTTAGTTAGTTAGTTAGTTAGTTAGTTAGTTAGTTAGTTAGTTAGTTAGTTAGTTAGTTAGTTAGTTAGTTAGTTAGTTAGTTAGTTAGTTAGTTAGTTAGTTAGTTAGTTAGTTAGGTGAATGAATGGATGGTTAGATAGATGGACAGAGAGATGGATGGATAGATGGACGATCAGTCAGTTATTTAGTTGATTAGTTAGTTGAATGAATGAATGAATGGTTTGATAGATAAACAGATAGATAGATGGACAGTTAGTTAGTTAGTTAGTTAGTTAGTTAGTTAGTTAGTTAGTTAGTTAGTTAGTTAGTTAGTTAGTTAGTTAGTTAGTTAGTTAGTTAGTCAGTCGGTCAGTCAGTCAGTCAGTCAGTCAGTCAGTTAGTTAGTTAGTTAGTTAGTTAGGTGAATGAATGAATGGTTGGATGAATGGACAGAGAGATGGATGGATAGATGGACGATCAGTCAGTTATTTAGTTGATTAGTTAGTTGAATGAATGAAGGAATGGTTTGATAGATAAACAGATAGATGGATGGATAGATGTACAGTTAGTTAGTTAGTTAGTTAGTTAGTTAGTTAGTTAGTTAGTTAGTTAGTTAGTTAGTTAGTTAGTTAGTTAGTTAGTTAGTTAGTTAGTTAGTTAGTTAGTTAGTTAGTTAGGTGAATGAATGAATGGTTTGATAGATAAACAGATAGATGGATGGATAGATGGACAGTTAGTTAGTTAGTTAGTTAGTTAGTTAGTTAGTTAGTTAGTTAGTTAGTTAGTTAGTTAGTTAGTTAGTTAGTTAGTTAGTTAGTTAGTTAGTTAGTTAGTTAGTTAGTTAGTTAGTTAGTTGGGTGAATGAATGAATGAATGAATGAATGAATGAATGAATGAATGAATGAATGAATGAATGAATGAATGAATGAATGAATGAATGAATGAATGGACAGAGAGATGGATGGATAGATGGACGATCAGTCAGTTATTTAGTTGATTAGTTAGTTGAATGAATGAATGGTTTGATAGATAAACAGATAGATGGATGGATAGATGGACAGTTAGTTAGTTAGTTAGTTAGTTAGTTAGTTAGTTAGTTAGTTAGTTAGTTAAATAGTTAGTTAGTTAGTTAGTTAGTTAGTTAGTTATTTAGTTAGTTAGTTAGTTAGTTAGTTAGTTAGTTAGTTAGTTAGTTAGTTAGTTAGTTAGTTAGTTAGTTAGTTAGTTAGTTAGTTAGTTAGTTAGTTAGTTAGTTAGTTGATGGATGGATGGATGGATGGATGGATGGATGGATGGATGGATGGATGGATGGATGGATGGATGGATGGATGGATGGATGGATGAATGGATGGATGGATGGACGGACGAATGGTTGGATAGATGGATGGATGGTTGGAGATAGATGGATGGTAGACGGACGGTTAGATAGATAATGGAAAATTAGATGGATGAATGGATAGATAGATAGACAGACAGACAGATGATCAGCTCTACCATTTGTTTAAACACATCTCATACTGTATTCAAGTCTATTCAACTGTTGTATAAAGCAGTACATGTGTGAATGGTTACCTGTCAGATTTAATACACTCAGCTTTTAATGAAGTCAATCCAAATGTGTTGCAACTCTCCCCACAGCCTCCTAAATAAAAGAATGAATGTAAACAATAAGTCAAGTTGCTGACGACTCAGATCTTCCCTGCCAGATTATAAAATTACTAAAAAAAATGTCCTTTTACTCTTTGCTTTATGTAACACAGCCGAAACTGTCCCCAGGGGCCTATTGAAGTCATAATTATTGCCTCCAGATGCTTAATATTTTTCATGAGACACAATGACCTGAAAAATGACCTGGAAATGCATGTTCTCTCATGCCTGATCTTCATGAATGATCTACTGACATTCCTTCAGGTGCTGAATCTAGAAAGTCCCGATAGTTTCACTCCAGTTTAAAACCTTCAATTATGCAGTTGTTCTTGGTACAGGAATTTTCCACACCATCACCTTTGGTTTCACCCGAGGTCAATTAATTTATTTATTGTGTGTGTTTGTATGTTCCTTTTCATTTTGTGTGGGCTTTTTATTTTGGTTCCCATGAGACAAACAGTCCATAAATCAAACAGGATGAAGTATTTTGACAAGAAAAAATAGATGCATAGCAATAATACAGCACGACACATTCATTTACTTTTATTTATGTTTAATAAACATGTGAAAATGTCAACAGATGGACGTGCATTTAAATTGCAGGGTTATTAGGGCTAACTAAATCTAAAGAAATACATCTATTCCTTGAAATCCTTTTTTGTTTTGTTTTTTGAAATACTAAAATAAAATGCATTAAAATAGATTAAAAATGTATATTAAAATGGTTTAATTTCAGCTTGTATTCATTTTCTTTTGGCTTAGTCCTCTATTTATCAGGGGTCGCCCCCAGTGGAATAAACCACCAACTATTCCAGCATATGTTTAACACAATGAATGCACTTTCAGCTGCAACCCAGTACTGGAAAACACCCACGCACTCTCACATTCACACACATTCATACACTACGGCCAAGTTTGTTCATCCGATTCCTCTTTAGTGCATGTGTCTGGATTGTGGGGGAAACCAGAGCACCCGGAGGAAACCCACGCCAACATGGGGAGAGCATGCAAACTCCACACAGAAATGCCAACTGACCCGGCCGGGACTTGAACCAGCATCCTTCTTGCTGTGAAGCGACAGTGCTTACCACTGAGCCACCGTGTCACCCTGTGTGTGTTCATTTCCATTCGTTAATTCATTCATTCAATTTCTTTTTGGCTTGGTCCCTTTGTTAATCAGGGGTCATCAAAGGGGAATGAACCGCCTGTTCATTTCCAAACAAAACAAATATTTATTATTTGATAACATCTACATTCAGAACAAAGAAAACTTTCTTCCTTCATGTCTGCGGAGGGTTTCTGCATGTCTTATCAGATGATGCTTATCTTGTTTGTTGTTGTTTCTACATGAAACAAAAACAAGGCCAAATGTGGAGATGTTCAGGGCTGCCAAACAATTCAGGGTTAAGTGTCTTTTTCAAGGATGAAAATGTTTTGAGCAACAACAACAACAAAAAAATAAATAATATATGTGTGTGTGTGTGTGTGTGTGTGTGTGTGTGTGTGTGTGTGTGTGTGTGTGTGTGTGTGTGTGTGCGTGTGTGTGTGCGCATGTATATGTATTCCTGAGCAGCTCTACTTTTACAATGAGATTAAAATGTTGTACCTGTCAGTACCTTTTTTTTATGGGACAGAATTGTACCTTAAGACAAAAAAAAAGCTAATTTGTACCATTGCAGTTTGTATCTTTTGATTTTGTCATGATTTGTATCATGGGAAACCAAAATGTCCGTTTGGTTTTTAATACCTGCAAATACAATATTGTACCTTCATCAAAATCATAAATAAGGAAATAAGTAAGGAAATGGGGAAATAAGTAAGGAAGTAAGGAAATAAGTAAAGAAATAAAGAAATAAGTAAGTAAATAAATAAGGAAATAAGTATATATATATATATATATATATATATATATATATATATATATATATATATATATATATATATATATATATATATATATATATAAGAAAATAAGTAAATAAATAAGCAAGTAAATAAGCAAGAAAATAAGGAAATATATAAGTAAATAAGGAAATAAAAAAGGAAAAAATGAAATAAGAAAAAAATAAGTAAATAAGCAAGTAAATAATTAAATAAGTAAGCAAGTAAATTACTAAATAAGTAAGCAAGTAAATAAATAAATAAATAAATAAATAAATAAGGGGAAAAGGAAATAAGTAAGGAAATAAGTAAAGAAATAAGTAAATAAGTAAGGAAATAAGTAAATATATAAGAAAATAAGTAAATAAATAAGCAAGGAAAAAAAGAAATAAATAAGGAAATAAATAAAGAAATAAGCAAATAAGTTAGGAAATAAGAAAAGAAATAAGGAAATAAGTTAGGAAAAAAGTAAATAAGGAAAAGAGAAAGGAAATAAATAAGGAAATAAGAAAAAAGTAAGTAAATAAGCAAGAAAATAAGGAAATATATAAGTAAATAAGGAAATAAAAAAGGAAAAAATGAAATAAGAAAAAAATAAGTAAATAAGCAAGTAAATAAGTAAATAATTAAATAAGTAAGCAAGTAAATTACTAAATAAGTAAGCAAGTAAATAAATAAATAAGGGAAAAGGAAATAAGTAAGGAAATAAGTAAAGAAATGAGGAAATAAGTAAGGAAATAAGTAAATAAGTAAGGAAATAAGTAAATATATAAGAAAATAAGTAAATAAATAAGCAAGGAAAAAAATAAGGAAATAAATAAAGAAATAAGCAAATAAGTTAGGAAATAAGTAAAGAAATAAGGAAATAAGTTAGGAAATAAGTAAAGAAATAAGGAAATAAGTTAGGAAAAAAGTAAATAAGGAAAAGAGAAAGGAAATAAATAAGGAAATAAGAAAAAAGTAAGTAAATAAGCAAGGAAATAAGGAAATAACTAAATAAGTAAGCAAGTAAATTACTAAATAAGGAAAAAAGTAAATTAGTAAATAAGTAAATAATAGTAAATAAGTAAGGAAATAATAATTAAGTAAATAATAGAAAGGAAATAAGTAAATAAATAAGAAAGGAGATAAGTAAGGAAATAAGTAAATAAATAAGGAAATAAGCAAATAAGTTAGGAAATAAGGAAATAAATAAGGAAATAAGCAAATAAGTTAGGAAATAAATAAGGAAATAAGCAAATAAGTTAGGAAATAAATAAGGAAATAAGCAAATAAGTTAGGAAATAAGGAAATAAATATGCAAGGAAATAAGCAAGTAAATAGGTAAGTGAATAAGTAAGCAAGCAAGTAAGTAAGCATATAAATGTAATAATGAAAAAGTCAAGCAGGTGTGAAGGACAGTGACAGGAGGGAAATTAAAGCTATGTTGTCAGTGTTGAAGCTACCAGTTTTACTTTAAATAGTAAGCATATTATTTCAATATCAATTTACTGTCCTCACATCTCTGATAAATATATTAATTTTATAGAAGCATAAATGTGTTTATTATGCACTATGTAAGCTCACTGCATATTACAGCTGGGAATAAAACCAAACTATACATCTCCAAGCCAGGAGCAGGAACTCTGGCATCAGTTACACTGAAATATTCAAGCACACACATAAATCACAGAAGAATGAAACACTGAACATATAGGCTCCAGACTATACACTCAAAAATGTTAAAGACACTCGCACATTCAAACTTTAGATGTCCTCGTCCTTTGCTTTATATAAACTGTAATTCATAGAAGCCACATATGCTGAAGCATGTGGAATTGAATCCTATAGTAATGTATGGTCGCAGTGGGATCTGGGGAGTGACAAAGTCAATTAGTGGTTAACCACATTAAACTCTGCTTGAAATCCTTTGTTAGGGTTTTAAACTGACTTTTAAAAAGACCAGAGAGATTTACTTATTTTGATTTGTGTGATTAAAAGGAAATCTGATCAACTGTTTAAAACTAAATAGTGAATGGAGACATTAACTGACAGGCAGCATCACTTTAGCATTGAGATACGTGCATTTTCCTTGTTCTTTTCGGCTTAGTCCCTTTATTAATCCGGGGTCGCCACAGTGGAATGACCCGCCAACTTGTCCAGCATATGCTTTATGCAGAAGATGCCCTTCCAGCTGCAACTCATCACTGGGAAATATCCAAACACATTCATTCACACACACACACACTTCAGACAATTTAGTCAACCCAATTTCCCTGTACCACAAGTTTTTGGACGGTGGGGGAAACCCGTTGGGAAACCTACGCCAACACAGGGAGAACATGCAAACTCCACACAGAAATGCCAACTAACCCAGCTGAGGCTCGAACCAGAAATCTTCTTGCTGTGAGGCGATCGTGCTACCCACTGAACCCCACTGATGCCCTTACTTGCATTTTATTTTTTATTACTGTATAGAGTGAATGAGCTGAGATATAAGCTTAATAATTTATTTTATATTAGAAGTTTTGGTAATTTTGTTGTGCTTTCATAATTTAAGTGCACGTGTGTTTATGTATTTGTATGTGAAAGTATTTAATTTAATAACAGTTAGCTGAAACAAAACATTTTTACTGAAATTATATATTCACTCACCGGCCACTTTATTAGGTACACCTGTACAACTGCTCATAAATGCAAATTTATAATCAGCCAACCACATGGCAGCAGCTCAATGCATGTAGACATGGTCAAGAAACGTTGCCTGGTCTGATGAGTCTCCATATCTGCGGCAACATTCGGATGGTCGGGTCAGAATTTGGCATCAACAACATGAAAGCATGGATCCATCCTGCCTTGTATCAACGGTTCAGGCTGCTGGTGGTGGTGTAATGATGTGGGGGATCTTTTCTTGGGACACTTTGGGTCCATTAGTACCAACCAAGTATAGTGTCAAAGCCACAACCTACCTGAGTATTGTTGCTGACCATGTCCATCCCTTTATGACCAAAGTATCCCCATAATCTGATGGCTACTTCCAGCAGGATAACACGCCATGTCATAAAGTGTGAATCATCTCAGACTGGTTTCTTGAACATGACAATGAGTTCACTGTACTCAAATGGCCTCTACAGTCTCCAGAGCTCAATCCAATAGAGCACCTTTGGGATGTGGTGGAACGGGAGATTCACATCATGAATGTGCAGCCGACAAATCTGCAGCAACTGCGTGATGCTGTCATGTCAATATGGAGCAAAATCCCTGAGGAATATTTCCAGTAGCTTGTTAAATCTATGCCACGCAGGATTAAAGCAGTTAGGGGGTCCAACCCAGAACTAGTAAGGTGTACCTAATAAAGTGGCCCGTGAGAATATTCTTCAGTAAAACCATGTTTTTAGTTTCAGTTTAACTTTACTAATCATTCAGACTTCAGTGCCTCATCAACTGTATAGTAACCACTCAGAAAACCCTCGCAAGCAACTAACAATAGCTTAGCATCTGCCTAGTGACCACTCCGAAAATGTTAGATTTTTTTTACATCATGTAAAACTGACAAATTTATAAATCTATTTAAAACTTAAAACGATTTTAATATGTTCACTACCCCTATTGACTCTTTTTGTATTTTAATTGAAACCGTTTAAATGCCCTAATTGTTTTTTAATAAGAACTTAATTTTCTTATTTTATTTTAATCTATTTTTCTTTATTTTAATTATTATTACCATTATTTTCTTTGTATTATCATGCTTATTCCTTGTATTTTTTATTATTTTTGTGTTGTTTGGTAATTATTGAAAACTGTAAAACTAATAATAAAAACACTTGTTAAAAAAAAACTTGAAACGATTTTAATCTTAAAACTTTCGAACTTTAAGCTACATAAAACTTAAATCAACCTTTTAAACTTTAATCTACTTGAAACTTAGAACTATTTAAAACTAATATTTTCAGGCTACTGTGAGCTTTCTCAAGCCAAAGTTAGAGTTAAAACACATCTGAATAATTTAATAATATTAATTTCTCAGTTCTAAAGTCTCATGTGATTTATGAAGGATTTGGAAAACCTGTGATTGTACTATGTGATTGGTGAGGAATATTTTAAGTTCAACATGTTATTTTATATCTACATAGTCGATTTTATTTGAATAATTATTAAATAATTGAGGATATATAGACTTATGTATCAAACGTTTACCTGTGTAAAAAACTGTAATGAAATAAAGAGTGTGGCTGAGTAAATGTACTAAAATAACTATTAAAATAAACAAAGTAAAAACAACCCTGCTGAAAAATCCAGCTTAAACTAGCCTAAGCTGGTTGGCTGGTTTTAGCTGGTCGACCAACCTGGCTTTAGAGGGGTTTTGGCCATTTCCAGCCTGGTTTAAGCTGGACATAGCTGGTTTGGCTGGGCTTCCAAGGCTGGTCAAGCTGGTTTTACCTGGTCATCTCCCAGCCTGACCAGCTAAGACCAGGCTGAAAATGTCCGGAAACCAGCCTGAAAATGGCCAAAACCCCACTAAACCCAGCCTGGTCGACCAGCTAAAACCAGCCAGCCTAGGCTGGTTTAAGCAGTTTTTTTTTTTTTTTTTCAGTAGGGAAAGTAAAGTTTCCCTACAATAACATTTATGCATAGGCTACTACTCAAATACTTTACATATGTAGTGTATTATAGTAAATAAGTAACAGTAAAGCAATGAGGCAGAAGAAAATTGCAATACAGCAGCAAAATCTACCATAAATAATAAATGCCGTCGAATCAAAAGTGAACATTGATCCATATTTGAGCAATAGCTGTTGTGCAATAATCAACCTACTTTCTTATTTACCTTCAAAGCAAACAAAAACACACATGCTAACTGTTCTGACCTCCAAATTTATGGAAACAAAAAATGTACAGAGTAGAAAATCTGTAAAAAGAAAATAGGCTACATTTTACTTTAATAACATACTAGCAAAGTGGATGAGTGATACTGAGTCCATGCTATGACCTTGATGTGTGCTCGTGTAATAAATCTACATGCAGTCTGAGACCTTCAGTCAAGGTTGAACTGATAAAAACTCTCAAATAAGCACTGCACCCTCAAACTACGAGAAAAGCAGCGCAGTTGTACGTGATTTAAACAACAAAACACTGAGGAAAGCGGCACGTTTATGCTGGAGGAACGTTTAATCGGAGCATTTGTTCATCACGGAAAACTTAAAGTGGTGCACACTAACAGAAGTAAGAGCAGTTCATTTTTAGCTTAAATTTGACTTTTTACTAAGGTCATATTATGTTTGTTTAATGCCTCGCTTGTTTTAAAATCCAGTATTATTTAGTACACGCGACGTTTGATTGAAATGCCTCATTTAAAGCGGTTTAATTTGCGATGTGCACATAGCTGTCACACCACTTAAAGATAACAGTTTCTTAAGTCTCATATATGTTTGCACTTAACAACTTTAAACTGGAGCTGTTTGTGGTCTAAATGAACACAATGCTGTGGAAATTCGTGCGTTCTGAAGCAGGCGGAGGAAAATAAAATGCGCACACACTTAATACAGAGGTGTTATTGTTATTTTTTTTTAATCATGAAGTTTCAGAAATGAACAAATGAATTCAGCCCCACGGGTGTGACCCAAGAGCACGCGCCGAGGGATCAGAGTTGCTTCATAAGCTGCTTTTGGGTTCATAACGAGGCATTGTTGGAATTGGGACTATATTTACTTCATTTCATCGGATGAAGATGATGATGAACATTATGAAAGGGTCTCTGATGAAGATCCACACGCTGTCGCGCGCATCCCGGTGTCTGCTTGCTGATGGCGGTGAGTTTGTGACGCTTTTTTGTTTGTTTGTTGTATTTTTATGACGTCATGAGGGAATGGACTTTTACATGTGTCCACAACATAGGCTGTATTACAAGCTCCACACTTCATCCAGCAAGTGCATCTGTCACATATACTTTGCTGTAATGCACATCAAAGCTTTAAGCTTGATAATGTTTGTCAAAATAAACTATGTGTGAAAGTCAGAAAAGGTAATGCTGTTATGTGTTACAGGCTTCTAATCTTACAGTTGATGGGGCTTTTATGTAGTTCTGTGAGTTTTCATAGCTGATTTTTTATGGTGCTAAATACTTGATTGGTCATATCTATCTATCCATCCATCCATCCATCCATCCATCAATCCATCACACAAACACAATTCAGTTCACAACAACTGACAAGATCAAATATGATGATTGAAAAATCAGTTTATAACCATAAAGCTTTTTATCCAACTATAGTCAGTGTACACATTGATCTGTCTGACAAACTGACTGTCTATTTTATGAGAAAGTTGATCATTAGCAGATAGATAGATGCATTGATTGACTGATTGATAGATAGATAGATAGATAGATAGATAGATAGATAGATAGATAGATAGATAGATAGATAGATAGATAGATAAACAAATAGATGGATTAATGGGTGAATGCATAGATAAATGTATCTGTCTGTTTATCTGTCTGTCTGTGTGTCCATCTGTCTATATGGATCGCTACGTCCATTCATCTACCTTTAATCAATCAATTAATCAATCAGTGTGTCTATTTGTCTGCTAATAATAAATGTTTCAAAAGATAGATAGATAGACAGACAGACAGATAGATCAGTGGGTATGTGGATAAAGCTTTATTGTTATGAACTGATTTCTCAATCATCAGGTTTGATCTTGTCAGTTGTTGCGAGTTTAAGTGTATTTTTGTGATGGATGGATGGATGGATGGATGGATGGATGGATGGATGGATGGATGGATGGATGGATGGATGGATGGATAGATAGATAGATAGATTATTTAATGGGTGGATTGATAGATCTATCTATCTATCCATCTATTTATCTATCTATCTGTCTGTCTGCTATTGATATCAACTATCTAAAGAAACAGACGGACAGACAGACAGATCAAAATGTGTGGGTGGATAAAAAGCTTTAGTGTTATAAACTGATTTCTCAACCATCATCATGCTTGATATTTGATGAGATAGATAGATAGACAGACAGATAGACAGATAGATAGATAGATAGATAGATAGACAGACAGACAGACAGACAGACAGACAGACAGATAGACAGATAGATAGATAGACAGACAGACAGACAGACAGACAGATAGATAGACAGACAGATAGACAGAAAGAAATGGACAGAAAGATGGATGTATAGATAGACAGAAAAATAGATAGACAGACAGACAGACAGGGAGAGAGAAAGATAGACAGAAAGAAATGGACAGGCAGAAAGATGGATGGATAGAAAGATAGACAGAAAATAGATAGATAGACAGACGGACAGACAAATAGACAGACAGACAGACTGATAGATAGACAGACAGACAGACAGACAGACAGACTGATAGACAGACAGACAGACAGACAGACAGACAGACAGATAGATAGATAGATAGATAGATAGATAGATAGATCGATCTGTCCGTTTGTTTATTTATCTATCTGTCTGTCCGTCTGTCAGTCCGTCTGTTTGTCCATCGATCCATATTTCTATCTATTTGTCTGTCTATCTATCTATGGGTCAGTCTATCTACCCATTGATAATTAGACAATCAATCAAAAAAAAAAAGACAGACAGATTGTTGTTTAGGTAGATCAAGAGCTTTATTGTTATAAAGTTGAGAAATCAGTTTATAATATAAACTGATTTCTCAATCATCATCATCATCATCATCGTCATGTTTGAACTTGCCAGTTGTTGTGAGCTGAAGTTTGTGTGTGTGTTGCTGCTGCAGGTGTGCGTGGGCTGTCTTCAGTGTCTGCGAGAGTGTGTGTGGTGGGTGGAGGACCTGCAGGTTTTTACACGGCACAGCAGCTACTGAAGGTTGGTTATCAGTTCTGTCATAAAAAAACACTGGCACAGGAAAACAGAGAGATCCCGCAGAATCTCTTTTGTTTGAGTTTTCTGGCTGACTTCATATTATAACCAGGGCCCGGTTTTTCAAAAGTAATCCACTAGGATTTTGGATAAGGGATTGGATCAAATCTTGAAAATGGGTTTTTCAAAAGAAAAAACGGATTACCTAATCGGATTAGATCACGTAATCTAATCTTGGTTTTGATCCGGATCAAACCTTTACTTTGGGTTTTTCAGACCTTCTTTGTAGGATTTGGATCACTTTGATCAAATCTTTAGGGCCCTATCATACACCCGGCGCAGTGTGGCGCTAGGCGCGGCGCAGTAGTCGCAAGAGTTGTTTTGAGGCGTTGCGCTACGCTGTTTAAATAGCAAATGCATTAGTGCTCATATGTGCGCCCATAGGCGTTCTGGTCTAAAAAGGAAGTCGTTCTGAGGCGGACCGCTGGCGTGCCGCTATTTTGAGAAACTATAATAGATTTTTCATTAGACCAAAACTAACCCGGTCTAAAGTCGAGCGCAGAGTTGCGCCTCGCTTACACACTGCTTAATACACACAAGAGAGAAATAGGCAAAAATCTTTACATATGAAAAAATGTAAATATTAAGGATATATATAGGATATAATAAGAATAGATATAGGATATAAATATGAAGGATTAAAATATTACAAAACATATTATTTTCTAGCCTACATAAATATGAAAAATCACTGCTTTTATGTCTTCTTCATCACGGGAAGCTTTTTCAGTTCATTCATAACAATTTGCCTTTGTATAATGTTATTATTATTAGCAGTATTATTTATTATATCCATATTTATATTTGTTTTATTAAAAACAAGCTTAGATTTGCCCACCTGTCAGGTTTTAGACCATATGGGGCACAGCATGTGTTTTAGGATATAACTCAGGTTTTTGAGCACATTTAGTTATTATTGTTCATTTATTCGTTTGCTGGAAATAAGAACTGAATTTAGAAATAGTTTTGAAACGAATATTTGCGCTTAACAAACAAAAATTAATTTTTTATAGGCTAATTGATGTCTGTGCGTAAAGGTTTCCCTATCCAGGAGCGAATGTGAAAGTAGATCCATTATCTCTCATTCTCATGCAGTAGATGCTCTGTTTAACAGTTTTCTGTTAAAAAAAACTGTTAACTGTTTGCTTGTGAAATGTTCAGTTTTTCCACTTAGACTCACTTTACGTCCTGTAAATAGTGAATGCGCTCTTGGCGCGACGCAGCTGGCTCTTAAAGGTAATGGGAGATGAGACTCTAATTGGTTTATTCTTAAAACACACCTATAACTCATTAAGAAAATAAACTCAACCCTTTTAGACCATGCGCCTTGGCGCAAAGCAGATTTCCCGTCCTCAAATTAGCAAAAACGCGTCCTGACACTCCCTGAAAGCGTTTGCGCCCTGCGTTTTGCGCTCTGCGCATGGACCGTCAAAATAGAGCCCTTAGTGTTTGTGAGTCTTGTCTATAAACTATGATCTTTAGTTCTTAATTTCTGATGGATTCAGCTCAGGTGATTGGCTGGGCCATTCTACAGCTTGATTTTCTTTCTCTGAAAGCATTTGGGAGTTCCCTTGGCTTTGTTTTGGATCATTGTCTTACTAAAAATGTCCACCCTGGCTTCCTCTTCATCCTCCTGCTTATGTAGATGTTAGACTGAAGCAGCTGATATTCATTTACACTGAGGTAGGGCAGAGAGTTGCTGAAGAACTACTGACAGATTTCAGCTGCTGTCTGGGCTTTTCTTGCCTTTTTAAACCTTCCTTTTTTCATGTGTTCAATACTTTTTCCCATTTCATCTCTATCACACATAGCTCAATATCTGAACTAATTAGTTTTGTTTTCTTTGTATGGATTACTAAAGTCGTTACCAACATCCAGTGAGCATTTCAAGTAAACAGCACCTTTTAGAAGCATGATTTCTGAGAAAAAAACTTGTTCAAAACTTAGTTTACCTGCTGTACTTGATTCCCATGGTTCATGCAATGACAATATTGCAACATCACAAGTTTTGAAAAGAAGAGAGCACATTTCTAAGAATCACACAGTGTTCTGGCTCCAGCAATCAGACCGCAGAGGAGCAAATGAGTAAGAGGAACTGCATGTTTAGCCACAAGGGATTTGCAAAAAAAACAAACCCTTTGAGGATTTACAAGCTGATGTTTAGTTCTGGTTCTGTTTAAAAGAAGCAAACTGATCACTTTTAGTCTCTCACGTGTTGTTTATTAAATTTTATGCAAAGAACTCATGTGTTTTTGATTGTGAACCTCATTATTTTTTTCAGGCTCGACAGGATGCAGTTGTAGACATTTACGAGCGCCTGCCGGTGCCGTTTGGATTGGTGCGCTTTGGGGTTGCACCTGATCACCCTGAGGTTAAGGTCAGGATGTTGTGTGTTTATTTCGCATGGAACAAAATGCATTTACTTTAATAATGATTTCATTGTGATTATTAATAAATCAGGTTAAAGGTTGGCTGTAAAACTATACAAAGACACATGATTTTGTACTCTCTGCTTGGTCTGTGTCCGAGTCATACATGTACGGCTGAATGCTGATCCAAGCTTAGCTTCTCTCTGTCTGCCTGTCGGTCGCAAACACAGAGCGTGGGAGCTCTTGGCTCCGCCCCCTTGTTACGTTGGACGGGAAGCCGAAAGTAATTTTCATGTGAAGCAACACACCCCTAAAACAGCGAGCTGTGTACACGCCCCCTACATGACACTTTTAAACACATAATAAAAATATCTTAACTGTGTTGAACTGAACCTAAACTGGCACACCCAGAAGAGCCATAATATTAATATTAAATCATAAAAAAAGTGTAAACTAAGTGCCCTTTAAAACATGAACTTTTATTTTACTCCAGTATTTTAAGTAGAGTTTCTGCGCTCACCTGCTGCTCCTGAAGGCGCTAGCGCTACATAGTCTTTAATTTCTATTTATGCTTGAACATCTAAATGAATGCTTGAGTCTATTTAACTATTCGATGCTGAAAAAGCAGCCTTATGAATTTGAAAGTAGTTATATTACCCTTTAACCAGAAGTTTGACGTTGGCTGAAAACTCTAGCTGTGCATTGATGGAGAATGGAAATAAAAACACGCTGGGAGAAAGTCTGGGTTTGGCAATAGACAAAGTGCTAATTTATGGGCTTTAGCACAATGAGAATCTTTCTTGGTAGAGATTCAGGCTCCAGATGGTCCTGTGTGGGTTGTGCTAGAAGCAGACAGGATACATGAGCTTTTCATTCGGTCTCGCCGTTATTTCCAGCACAAGCATAGATGCCATTCTTCTTGCAGTGTTGTTTTTGGATAAGTGTTCCTGCTTGACCTTAACCAGTCCATGGATTTCAGCAAACTCTGCTTTCAAAAATCAAAGCAAAATCTTGCATTTTAATTTCAACTTGTTTTTGATTCAATTTCAGTTCATTGATGATTAAAGGTCCTGTGAAATTAAAATAAATTTAGTTTCTGTCTGTTAGTTTTAAGGATACCTATAAGCTTGTGTGCTCAATTCATTCATTCATTTTCATCCCCTTTTTCCGGGGCCGGGTCACGGGGGCAGCACTCTTAAGAGAGAACCCCAGACTTCTCTCTCCGCAGACACTTCCACCAGCTCCTCCGGGGGGGATCCCGAGGCGTTCCCAGGCCAGCTGAGAGACATACTGTAGTCCCTCCAGCGTGTCCCCGAGGCCTCCTCCCGCAGAAAATGCCTGAAACATCACCCTAGGTAGGCGTCTAGGAGGCATCTGAAACAAAAACCTGAGGCACCTCGGCTGACTTTTCTTAATGTGGAGGAGCAGCGACTCTACTACGAGCTCCTCCCGGGTGACAAAGCTCCTCACCCTGTCTATAAGTGTGCGCCCTGCCACCCTGTAAAGGAAACTAATTTCAACCGATTGTATCTGAGATCTTGTCCTCTCGGTCTTAACCCAAAACTTATGACTATAGGTGAGGGTAGGAACATAGATTGACCTTTGCCTTTGGCTCAGCTTCTTCTTTACCACAATGGACTGACATATCGACCGCATTACTGCTGCCGCTGCACCAATCTGCCTGTCAATGTCACGTTCCATCCTTCCCTCACTCATAAACAAAACCCCAAGATACTTAGGGTGCTTTCACACCTACACTTTTGTTTCGGAACGTATCTCGTTTGCCCAGTTAGCGCGGTTCGTTTGGCATATGTGAACAGGGCAATCGCGCTCTGTTCCGCGCCAAAGTAATCGCTCCGAGATCGCTTGAATGAGGTGGTCTCGGCTCGATTGAAACGAACCCTGGAGCGGTTCGATTGCAGTGAGAAAGCGATCCGATCCGAGCGCGGTTATATCACAGTGTTTTATGGATATGTAATAGGCATACGGCTATATGAAGAGAGAATTATGAGTAGGGCGGGAAGTTTCGCGAGTCTCCGGATGCCCGCAAACGAGTGATGATCTCCCGGTAATCTCGCGTCTCTCTCCCAGTCCTCAAATAGGCATCGTCGCGCACCCTTCTCACCCCTCCCCACCGTGTCTCTCCTCAGACACGTCACGCGCGCGCACCCTGTCAATCACCACCAAACCACCACCTCTCCTGACAGCTGAGTGGGACGCTGCAAAATAAACCCTGACACTCTGACCAATAAGAGGAGAGTTTACTCGCACGTGACTTGTTTTAGCTCTTTTAGTCCAATTAGAAACTTTGCCGTGTGAAAGCGAACCACTCCAAGAGCAAAGAGCAACAATGTAACAATTTTTTATCTCTGTTTCGGAACAACTGAATCGATTCACAGGTGTGAAAGCACCCTCAAACTCTTCTATGTGGGGTTAGAACTTTCCTTCCATCTTCCAACTGATCTGGTTGAACTGAACAGAAACCAGCAAATTAAAGTAAAATTAATTAAATAATCATAACCATTTTTATAATAATCACCAGTTATTTGCTCTTCTGCTTTTGTGTGGGCTTTCTTGGCCTTTGCTACACCGTGAGCACAGTAAGATGTGCAGAGTGCCTGAACTTGTTTTAAACATGAATATGTTCGGCACTTTTGTGATGCCCTCAGCTATTGGAGTCGTCTTTGAAAATAGTCCACAGGTTTGTCCTTACAACTGGGATGTTTGGTTTCTGAATGTCGTTTTAATTTAGAAGGTTTCATGCTCTCTTGTGAGAGTACCTCACTACATATGACACACTGAGGTTTTAAGTGTGGTTTATTCATAAACTAATTTCGAGAGGATCACGTGCTTATAATCAACACGGCTGGCTCCTTGTTAGCTCCGTAATCAGCACTATTAGATGATTACGGAAGCATTATTAATAACCTGAGTTTTTCACTCTAGTTATCTTCGTCTTGAAGCTTTCCCCCCTTTCCACCCCTACATCCTCCCACTTTTTCTGATCGGGCGACACGGTGGCCCAGTGGCTAGCACTGTTGCCTCACAGCAAGAACACTGCCGGTCCAACCCATCGGGCCGGTTGGTTTTTCTGTTTGGAGTTTACATGTTCTCCCCGTGTTCGCATGGGTTTTCCCCGGGTTCCCCGGTTTCCTCCCACCATCCAAAAACATAAACCATAGCCAATCGACTAAAACAAATTATCACCCAATACAACCTGAGTTTACACTTCTCACGGTGACAAGCAGGGGAGTTCTCGAGACCTACCTGACCTCGAATTCCCCTCTCGCCCTTCTAACGGAGGGAGCCCCGGGCTCGAGGATATTACGAGCTCAGGGCTCTCTCCCGGGACAGCACGCTAAATACGCTTTATTGATTATCAGCTAAGTGTGAACTCTTGAAGCCTTTTTTGTCATCAATATATATGTAAACCCACACTTATACAGGGTCGTACTTGCGTTAAAATTTCAGATGTTAAACGGTACGATTGTCGCACACGCATTTTAAAATTAAAGTCCGATATTAGCAAAATAAGTTAAAAACTAAACTTTTGTTGTTGTTTTTTTATCACACACTCCGCGACCCACTGAAAATGTTCCCGCGACCCACTTTTAGGTCGCGACCCAACAGTTAAGAAACACTGGTTTACAGTACAGGAGGTGGGAAAAAAAACAAACTGATTACGTTAAGATAGGCTTGATATTTGTCAACACTGCACAGATGTTGCTTTATAGTCTTATTTATCTTATGTTATGTTTATCTGTACATAAAAAAATGTAAATAATCTGCAATCTTGCATTTGTGTGTCCTTGATACGCATCTTAAGCATCGCAGACAACCTGAGATTTATATTTCCTAACCCAAACACACTTTTGCTTGGTTATATCATGTCATTTCATCACAATGTGCCCTGGTTAGCTCTAGACAGCACATACAGAAAGTAAATCAATGTTGCTGTACTTTCCTAATTACAAGTCATGTCTTTTCATGAGTCACTTTAATGATCACGCTACAGGTTCTTTAGTGCTATAACACCTCCTAAAGCTTGCACTGTCTGGGATTTAACAGTAAATCAGGTATAAATGACACTGTTAACACTGTTTCTTTTGTCCCACTGCTAATAGCCATATCTTACTTTTCATTTCCACATATGAGTTTGCAGTGTGTTTATTTAGATGTTTTATAAAATGAACGCATATTGTCAATAATATACATTCTAAAGGTTTCAATTCTGTATTGTTGGGTTACTTTTGAAACTGAAGTCATGAATCAAAATCATTTAATATTTTTTGCAGAGATTAAAAACAGAAATTATGTTTGCAGTTAACATTTTAACAAGGTCATAGTCAGGGACCGTTAAAGGTGTGGTTTGTAAGTTTGACACCCAGTGGTTAAGCTAGGTATTGCATTCATGGATCAAAACAAACGCAAGCGCATGTTGCCAGATTAAGGAGCAAGTCTGATGCTGTGTTCATACCAGACACGAAACGAGTGGATAAATCGCTCTGTTCGTGCGTAAATAGCACGAATAGATAGGCAGGGCTTCTGTCTGCCTGGTGACTCCAGCTTCGTTGCTAAATGGCTAACATGGATTTTATTAAGAAAATAACAGTGTTTATGTGCTTTATGAAGACTGAAAAACAGCGTCGAAACGTTTAGGGCCGTGTCTGAGTCCACTTCAAAGGTGCATCCAGCTCTGTGAGCTCATAAAGTCTTTCAGAAACTTAACCTGGATGATGGAGGCTTTCAGCGGTGCTTCTCGCTGAGCCGAGCCCAGTTTGATGAACTGTCGTCGTTGTCGGCTGGAGGATTGCCCCCGGGACACCAACAACAGGCGATACGTCACAATCACGCCCCCACAAGAGCAAACTCCTGATTGGTTAACACGCCGCAAATGTCCGCTTAAGTTCAGATTTTTGAACTCAAGCAATTCGCGCCAAACGCGTATTAAGCACGTCAAATGCGCATATTGCTCCATTCGCGCCGCTTCATTCACGCAATTTGCGTCATTCACGCGTATCACACCACAGGATGTCTATTTCAGCATTTGCATTGACTTAACATGTAAATCACTTTCGCTTGACGCTCCTCCCACATCTGGTTTGAAAACAGCGTAGCGATCGAGCCTAAAGGCTGATTTAAACCGTGTTTTATATAAAAGAAACTGCACGCCATAGAAGGAATATCCTCCATATAACCTAACCAACACCTCGAATTCATGTTTTAGAAACAGCCTTGTTTCCTCATGTGCTTTTTCCTAGTTAAGTGCTAATAATGTGTGTTTGGATGCCATTTTACATGACATTTTTTGCCAAACTACTGAAAGCAGTAGCAGATAGTTCACCTCAGATCTGGAAAATAAAATAAAGCATCTGAAATTTAACTTTTTTTTTTGAACTGTGACTCAAAATAAAACATATCAGTGATTCACCATGCGCTTTTAATAAAGTTAAAGAGGTTTAATAAGTATTAATTAGGTTGTAAACCCTATTATTTCATGTGAGTGCATATTCTGTGTTTCTGAATGGCTGTATTTGAATTTCTGTCATTTTTCATTTGGTGCAAGCCAAATTGCTTATCACTGCAAATGTCACGTAGCACATTGTTAGGACACAGGGTTACAATGTTTCCTTCTCACTTAATGTTTACATTTGTATTATTTATATTATTTGCTAATTAATAACCTCATGTGGAACTCTGAATCTGCGTCTCATTTCGGAGTCTGAAGGCAACCCAGAGTGCTGAAATATAATTAGCTAAACTGGCATTGGGCAGGTTAAAGAGACCAAACCAGAGACAGCCTTCTGTCACTTTTCAAAGCAGATTATCTGACTTCAACATTGTTTCTTACAGTTGAAAGCAGAAGTTTACATACACTGTATAAAAAGGCACATGACCATTTAAAAAAAGTCAGATGTTAATGTGACTAAACTTTTTCTCGTTTAGGTAAGTTAGGATTATCACATTTGTTTCTGTTCTGCTTAATAGCAGAATATTAAGAGAGAGATTTTTTTTGAGAATTTTTTAACTTTTCTTGAAAGTCAAGTTTACATACAATAAGATTATTCTGCCCCTGAAAAAGCTCAGATGATTTTGTGAAGTTTCTGATTGGCTAATTGACAACATTTGAGTAAATTGGACGCACAACTGTAGAACAGTATTTAAGGAAAATCTCAAACACACTGCTTCCTTGTGTGACAACATGGGAAAATCAACAAGCCAGAATCAACAAAAAAAGCCAGATTACAATTTGCTAAATGACACTGGGAAAAAGACTGATGTTTGGAGACATGTCCTGTGGTCTGATGGAACTAAGAAGCCAAGGAACACCATCCCAACTGTGAAGTATGGGGGCGGCAGCATCATGTTGTGGGGCTGTTTTGCTGCAGGAGGGACTGGTCCACTTCACAGCATAGATGAAATCATGAAGAAAGAACATTATGAAGAAATACTGAAGCAACATCTCAAGACATCAGCCAGGACATTAAAACTTGGCCACA
Source organism: Danio rerio (assembly GCF_049306965.1). Classification (NCBI taxonomy): domain Eukaryota; kingdom Metazoa; phylum Chordata; class Actinopteri; order Cypriniformes; family Danionidae; genus Danio; species Danio rerio. The sequence goes on along the minus strand of NC_133187.1, from coordinate 47,548,345 downwards.
AATGGGTCTTCCAAACAGACCATGACCCTCAGCATACTGCCAAATTAGTGAAAATGTGCTTTAAGGACAACAGAGTGAATGTTTTGGAGTGGCCATCACAAAGCCCTGATCTCAATCCTATAGAAAATTTGTGGGTTAAAAAAGTTTGTGAGCAAGACAGCCTACAAATCTGACTCAGTTACACCAATTTTGTCTGTGTGAATGGGCCAAACTACTGTGAGAAGCTTGTGGAAGGGTACCCAGAACATTTGCTCAAAGTTATACAGTTTAAAAGCAAAGCTAAAAACACCAAGGAAATGTGTGTAAACTTTTGACTGTCTAGAAATTAATTAAAAATTCTCTCATTATTCTGGCATTTAGCAAATGTAAATCATTTAGGTAATCCTAACGGACCTAAAATAGTAAACGTTTAGTATGTTTTACCATCAGACATTTAAAAAAAAAATGGCTTCGTGCCTTTTTTAGAGTGTATGTAAACTTCTGGTTTCAACTGTAGATAAACAAGAATATTCACTAAGCATATTTTAAAAAAATCTGCTAAACTATTATGTTATTTTTATACTTTAAAAGAGTCAAAAACTTTGAGACAAGCACCTTTAATACAAATAGAATTAAGTATAAGTTAGAATAAGTTAGAATAAGTCGGCCCTCCAGGAATTGGATTTGACACCTGTGTACATAAAACATGTATGCGCAAATTAATTCTATTTCTCATTTTAATTTTACAGAATGTCATTAACACTTTCACCCAGACGGCCCAGCATGAAAGATGCAGCTTTCATGGTAACGTGAATGTGGGGAAAGATGTGACCATTGAGGAGTTAAGACAAGCGTATCATGCTGTAGTACTGGTGAGGATGCATGATTCATTCATCATTTTTTTTTCAGCATAGTCCCTTTATTAATCAGGGGTCACCACAACGGAATGAACTGCCAACTTATCCAGGACATGTTTTACTAAGCGGATGTCCTTCCAGCTGCAACCCATCACTGGGAAACACCCATCCACACATACACTATGGACAATTTAGCTTACCCAATTACCACATGTTTTTGGACGTGTGGGTCAAACCAGAGCATCCGAAGGAAACACAGGGAGAACATGCAAACTCCACACAGAAATGCCAACTGACCCAGCCAAGGCTCGAACCAGTGACCTTCTTGCTGTGAGACGATTGTGTTACCCCGCTGCGCCACCGTGCTGCACTTATAATAAATTACTATAGTATTTTTTTTTCATTAGGGCAAATGTGACTGATGCAACTTTATCCACCTATGCAAATTAACTGATCATAAGTCGATGATTTGTATAAAGTAGTACATCACATTTAAAACTTTATATGTGTAATAATTTACAAAAGAACAATAATCAAACTTTGTATCTGCATTGCTTTGAATTGTGGATGTATTGTGTTAAAACTATTGCGTGCATTAAAACAATCCATCTGTTCAAAATCATTTAATAGCACTGCATTAAATAATTACAACTCATTACTCCTCACACTTTTATTCACTCAGAGTTACGGAGCTGAGGGAAACCGGTCTATGGGAATTCCAGGAGAAGATCTTTGCAATGTGTTTTCAGCTAAAGACTTTGTTGGATGGTACAACGGGGTTCCCAGCAATACGGAGGTTCTGGTTGTTTTAAATCACACCACATGCTTTTGTGTTTAAAGTTTAAAACCCCCAAATAACTGATTTCTGATTATCTGCAGCTGTGTCCTGATCTCAGCTGTGAGACGGCTGTGGTTCTCGGACAGGGAAATGTGGCTCTGGATGTGGCCCGAATACTCCTCTCGCCTGTGGACATGCTGAAGGTCTGTGTTTACTTTTCAGGTCGTTCACCTCTTTTTTTTTTACAATTTCAAATGTGGTATGTAACTTTAAATGTGTTAGATGTAAACACAGCCAAATTGTAGCTCTGACCGAGACATGATGGTTTTAATTGATGGAAATCAGTCCCTCCAGGATTTTGCAATTGCTGAATTTATCGCAAAATCAAGCAACCTCGGTTAAAAATTTTTGGATCTCGCATTTTTTGATTGGAATGTCACAGATTTTCTGTAAATGCAGGGTCTAGATCAGGGGTCACCAATCTCGATCCCGAGAGGGCCGGTGTCCCTGCAGGTTTTAGCTCCAACTTGCCTCAACACACCTGCCTGAATGTTTCAAGTATACCTAGTAAGACCTTGATTAGCTTGTTCAGGTGGGTTTGATTAGGGTTGGAGCTAAAATCTGCGGGACAGCGGCCCTACAAGAACAAGTTTGGTGACCTTTGGTCTAGATGCTTTCTATGACCCAAAGAAAAAGCCACATGGAAGCAAACAACTTTCACTAAGCCATGATTTTACACACATCAATATAGTTAGTGGTAGTAGCTATATGCCTTTAAGCTGGTCTGGAACTCGTCAATTAACTAGAAGAAGAAGACATTGCAAGTTAAAATGATTTAAATTATAAATTATAATGATAAATTATAAATTTACAAAGTTGCATTTACCTACAAATGTTACTCCAAAGATTGTGAAAAACTTGATGCGTTTTTGAGGCATCCTCTAAAGTTTTCTATGCAAAAGAAAGATTCTTGTAAAAGAAATGTTTGGGCACTTTAACTTTATTTATTTATTCATTTATTTTTATTATTAATATGTGAATGAGTTTAATAGTTTTTTTGGTTGCATTTGAAATATTAAAATTGAGTGTTATTTTATAAGTTACAAAACCCAATGTCTGGATCTGAGAGTAATAAGAAAATGTGTAATAAAGACTTTATGTGGTATACAGTTGAAACCAGAAGTTTACAATAAAGGAACAACCATTTTTTTTAAATGTCTGATGGTAAATCATACTAAACGTTTACTATTTTAGGTCTGTTAGGATTACCTAAATGATTTACATTTGCTAAAAGCCAGAGTAATGAGAGAAAATTTTTTTTATATTTTTTAGCTTTGCTTTTAAACTGTATAACCTTGGTCAAATGCTTTAAGTATCCTTCCACAAGCTTCTTACACTCGTTTAAAGGAATTTTGGCCCATTCCTCCTGACAGAATTGGTGTAACTGAGTCAGATTTGTAGGCTGTCTTGCTCACACAAGCTTTTTCAACTCTGCCCACAAATTTTCTATGGGATTGAGATCAGGGCTTTGTGATGGCCACTCCAAAACATTTACTCTGTTGTCCTTAAAGCACATTTTCACTAATTTGGCAGTATGCTTAGGGTCATGGTCTGTTTGGAAGACCCATTTGTGGTCAAGTTTTAATTTCCTGGTTGATGTCTTGAGATGTTGCTTCAGTATTTCTTCATAATGTTCTTTCTTCATGATGCCATCTATGCCGTGAAGTGGACCAGTCCCTCTTGCAGCAAAACAGGCCCGCATCATGATGCTGCCGCCCCCATACTTCACAGTTGGGATGGTCTTTGTAGGCTTGTAAGCTTTCCCCTTTGTCCTCCAAATGTAACACTGCTCATTATGGCCAAACAGTTCAATCTTGGTTCCATCAGACCACAGGACATGTCTCCAACACTGTTTCTTTTCCCAGTGTCATTTAGCGAATTGTAATCTGGCCTTTTTTTGTTGATTCTGGCTTGTTGATTTTCCCATGTTGTCACACAAGGAAGCAGTGTGTTTGAGGTTTTCATTAAATACTGTTCTACAGTTGTGCCTCCAATTAACTCAAATGTTGTCAATTAGCCAATCAGAAACTTCCAAAACCTTCCAAAACACCATCATCTGAGCTTTGTAAGAGGCATAATAATCTTATTGTATGTAAACTTGACTATTAAGAAAAGTTTTAACAATTTCTCAAAACATATCTCATTATTCTGCTATTAAGCAGAACAAAAACAAATGTGATCATCCTAACTTGCCTAAAAGAGAAAAAGTTTAGTCACATAAACATCTTTTTTGTTTAATAGTTATGTGTATGTAAACTTCTGGTATCAACTGTATTTCTTTACAGCAAATCAACACAAAATAATGCTGCACATGTTTCTGTCAAGTTTAAGAAAAGCTGCAGCAAGTAATTTCAGGCCACAACAGTTAGAGAAAAAGTCATGCAAAATTCTGCAGGGACTGCAATATGAATTGCAAGTGGCCACAATTTACAGTTTGTGATCCTATTTCTGTTTTGTTCTGTTGATATGTGATCCATTTTTTGTAGCTTGAAACAGAAGGAAATAGGACTCGATTGTGCTGCATTTCTATAGAGATCCTAGTGTTGCTGCAATTACGGCTCATTGTTTTTTTTTGCAAGCCAGGTTTATTCACAGGTCACCAGACTGAAAACTATTAATTATGTTCCCTCAGCTACAATTTTTGTAGCTTGAAACAGAAGGAAATAGGACTCGATTGTGCTGCATTTCTACAGAGATCTTAGTGTTGCTGCCATTACGCCTCATTGGTTTTTTTTGCAAGCCAGGTTTATTCACAGGTCACCAGACTGAAAACTATTAATTATGTTCCCTCAGCTCAGCGGGAATCTTTTATGTCCACTGAGATTGTAAAAGTGTCACACCAATCATAAAAGTGTAAAATACACAACCTATCACTATGTTAATGGTAAAACAACTGTTTAGAAAATTGACATGCAGTGTTTGAACTAGGTATTGCAATCTGAAATGTAATGCTGAATTATAAATATATTGCTGAAACATTATTGGTTAAACTGGCAGTGGGCTGGTTATAGAGACGAAAGGAGAATAGACATTCAGGCGCACAATGCACATTTTCAAAGCAGAATGACTGAATTAGCATCGCTGCAAGGCTTTTAACCAGCACCAGAACATTTGACCACATCACACCAGTACTGCGCTCTCTGCACTGGTTGCCCGTGCACTATCGTGTCACTTTTAAAATTCTTCTCCTGGTTTTTAAATCTCTAAATCTCTACCTGTCAGACCTGCTGACTGAACATCAGCCTGGTCGGTCTCTTCGGTCATCAAACCAGAGACTTTTATACATTCCAAAGTCGAGGCTGAAATGCAGGGGTGACCGGGCTTTCACAGTAGCTGGTCCTACTTTGTGGAATGCTCTGCCCCTCCCTCTGTATTAGGTCTATATCATCGCTGTCTGTTTTTAAATCTAGCTTGAAAACTTACCTATTTGATTTGGCATTTTATTAGTGAGAATTGTTTGTTTTTAGCTATAATAACTATTAGTGAGATTTGGTTGTTTTCACCTAAATTAACTATTTGTGAGAATTGTTTGTTTTAGCTATATTTTTATACCTGTTCTTTTTGATTTATTGTTCAGCACATTGATCAACCTTTGATTGTGTTTAATAGTGCTATATAAATAAAATTGACATTGTTTTTTAGATAAAAAAAATATATTTTAGCATGTTTCTTAAATTTCTACAAATATATTACAGTATGTTTATGCTTTAGAAGAGTCAAAAACTCACAAACAGCACCTTTATCTCTAAGCGGAGTTGTAAAATGAGCCTATTTCAAATAAATGAATAAATTCAGTCACCTACACTTTCCTGCTGATTCCCATCAAATGTGTGTCATTGTGTCAACAGATAGTACCCAGGATGCTCTGGAAGTATAGACAGGGAGTAGTTATGGGACTTTCGTCATTTGAGTATACAATCTAACACTATGTAAAGGGTATTAATGGCAGAACTGAAATGTTTAAAGGTGCACTATGTAAATTGAGGCACATTGGTTGAGCTAGGTATTGCAGTCTGAAATATATCGCTAAATAAAAAAAAAATATTGCTGAAGTATAATTGGGTAAACTGGCAGTGGGCTGGTTATAGAGACAAAAACAAGGCAGACATTTTAGCAGGGAACAGACATTTTTAAAGCAGAGTATCTAACTTTAGCATTGTTTTTCAGATGAAAAAAATAAGTTCACTTAGCATGTTTCATAAATAACTGCATAAACTAATATGTAATTATGTGTATGCTTTAGAAGAGACAAAAACTCACAATCAGCTCCTTTATCTCTAAGTGGAGTTGTAAAATGAGCCTATTTAAAATAAATAAATTCAGTCATCTACGCTTTCCTTGCTAATCTGCTGCAGTCTGATTTCCATCAAATGTGTTAATTGTTTATTTTGTTATACTTTCAGGAAACGGATATTACCCAGAATGCTCTGGAAGCATTGACGGGCAGTAATGTGCGCAGGGTTTTGATCGTAGGTCGCCGAGGTCCTCTTCAGATTGCGTGCACTATCAAGGTAAGAATCTACCTGACAGACAGGTGTAAATCTGTAAGATCAAGCAGAGGAACCAGTTCTTCTTCAAAGTGCAGAGAATAGAAAACACATTAAGTCTAACAATTGCAATGTTTATTAAAACAAACTTTTTTCAACCTCTTACGCTGTCATTTCAATCCCCTTTCAAGTTTGTTTATGTTCTTAATCTCATCAGGAACTCAGAGAGATGGTGAATCTGCCAAACACAAGAGCCGACATGCTGCCCGCAGACTTTGAGGGCATCGCAGAAGCTTTGAAAGGTAACATAACAATATTGACCTTAATCTGCGATGCGGATGTTTGATTGTTTTTGCGATTGTTTTAGAACTTCTGATTAAGTTTCCTACTGGAGAAATGACTAGAAATAATAAACAGCAGAAAACAGTCCAACTTACTTGCTCTACAAACAACTGTGTTTTTTTGCTCAATTTTTTTCTTATGTTAAAGCTCTCCAGCTGGATCTAGACCAGGGGTGCCCTAACTTTTTCCTTATGAAGGGCCAAAAATCTTGATTGAGGGTGAAATATACCAAACTTTATTCCATTAAAGTTGCAATAGGTGATATGCTAATTTATTTAATGTTTAAAAATAATGTTAAAACATTGCATTAACTAGTCCAGTATACATATTTAGATTTTATAATGATCTTACTACAATTAAAAGAAAAATTACAACAGAAGCTAGTCAAGCTGCACCTGCCTTTGCCTTGATTTGCTTGTCAATAGCCACATTTCCACTGTTGGGCCAGTGTGAGTCAGGGCTTTTATCGGGCCGGGCCAATCCCCCGGGAGGTTGAGCAGCGAGGCCAAAATCCAACAAGACTCTACAACATAACTTTTCTATCCAGATGGATAGGGCAACCATTACTGCATCCAAAACGGTGAAAAGCCTTGAAGTAACAATTGATGACCAACTAAACTTTTCTGACCACCTCTCTAGATCTGCTCGATCGTGCAGATTCGAACTCTTTAACATCAGAAAGTTCTGACCCTTCCTATGTGAACATGCAGCTCAACTCCTTGTTCAAGCTCTTGTTCTCTCCAGACTTGACTATTGCAACTCTCTACTAGCCGGGCTTTCAGCTAACTCTATCAAACCTCTTCAGCTGCTTCAGAACGCAGCAGGACGAATTGTCTTTAATGAACCTAAAAGAGCACATGTCACTCTGCTGCTCATCCGTTTGCACTGGCTGCCAGTTGCTGCTCGCATCAATTTCAAAGCTCTGCTTACAAAGCGACTTCTGGCTTTGCTCCTTCTTATCTGCTCTCAGTTCTGCAGATGTATGTGCCCTCCAGAAACTTGCGTTCTGTGAATGAACGTCGCCTTGTGGTTCCATCCCAAAGAGGGAAGAAATCTCGAACTCTCGCGCTCAATCTGCCCAGTTGGTGGAATGAACTCCCTAACTGCATCAGAACGGCAAAGTCACTCGCTGTATTCAAGAAAGGACTAAAAACTCAACTATTTAGTCTCAAGTTCACATACCTGAAACTTGCCTACAGCACTTATTCATTGTTGCTCTTATAGTTGTGTAAATTGCTTCCTTGTCCTCATTTGTAAGTCGCTTTGGATGAAAGCATCTGCTAAATGACTAAATGTAAATGTAATGTCGCGTTTCCACTCTAGTTGCTCGCAGCGTGTCATGCAAACCCCTCCCCCAGAACGTCTCAGAATAAAACCTCACACAACCCGCCCAGTTCAGCGCAGATAAAGCACACCATCGCATCATCAAGAAACTATTAAAATGAAGACAACCAAAACAAACAAAGGACATGTTACTGTACAGCAGTACATTAAATGTCGATACGCACAGGCCTATGTATTTTCATTCATTATATTAGTTTACTTACCGACCGACTGTTGTCATCGTGCATCGAGTGGTCTCACCACTAACAGAGGTACCCAGCGCACGATCCATAATATAAAACCACAGAAATTCTCCAGTAATATTCATTCATCATTTTCTTTTTGGCTTAATCCCTTCATTAATCTGGGGTCGCCACAGTGGAATGAACCATCAACTTATCCAGCATATGTTTTTACGCAGCGGATGTCCTTCCAGCTGCAACCCATCGTTGGGGAAATAATATAATATATTAAACATTTATCAATAAGTATATTTTAAATAAAATAACACTTGAATCTTTTTTTCTATCTTTTAGAGCAGTGGTTCCCAACCTGGGGCCAGTTCACAAGGGGGGCGCGGGAGAGGATAAGTATTGAGGTAGAAAAAGGCATAAAAATGCTCCACTATTATAAAGGGCTTTGCAATTAATCGAAAATCCGATTTCGGTTTCAAACGATTATAAAAAACCATTAATCGAGATAAATGATTATTGCATCATATTTTGCCACGTTCCAGTTGTACACGTGTTGCTCTTAAAAGCGCGAAAGAGCTTATGTGTGTGTGTGCAGTCAGAAGCATACGGCCGGCCAGCATTCACTCTCATTCACACACTGAGACGAGCAGAGGAGCGCAGACATCTGAAGTCATCTTAACGTGAGCGCTTTAATGGTCAAATAGGTGTCAAAACGCGGTGTTTATTGATTATTTACATTAACCCTCATTTGTGTAATAAACAAACGAGTTGAGGATCAAAAGACGTGAAAGAGAAACCATTAAAGAGACAGCGCGCTATAATCCTTCTGCCGCCTGTTTTTATCATTATTAAACAAACATAACGAGAAAACCCTCGCTGCTCTTGACTGAAGGATTTTTGTAGCTAAAGTGTTTTTCTTACAGTGAAGATGCTTAAAACACAGTTTGTTTCATATTTTTATTCTATTGTATTTATTTCTCTTTCCTTTGCAGGGTGGAAAATAACTGTATGTATACACTTGAAGTCAGAATTATTAGCCCTCTTGAATATTAGCAAACCTTTTCCTGCCCAATTTCTGTTTCATGGAAATATTTTTTTTACTTATTTCTGAACATAATAGTTTTGATATCTCATTTCTAATTACTGATTTCTTTTTGTCTTTGCTATAATGACAGCACATAATATTTTACTAGATATTTTTCAAAATACAAGCATTCATATTAAAGTGCAATTCAAAGGCTTAATTAGGGTAATCAGGCAAGGCATTGTATAACAGTAGTTTCTTCTGCAGACAATCAAAAATATATATTGCTTAAGGGGGCTAATAATATTGACCTTAAATTGGTTTCAAAATATTTAAACCTGTCTTTATTCTAGCTAAAATAAAACAAATAGAAGAAAAAATATTATAGGAAATACTGTTAAAATTCCTTCGTCTTAAACATAATTTGGAAATATTTATAAAAAAAAAAAATTCTCAGGAGCGCTAATAATTTTGACTTTAACTGGCAATCGTTTAGAATAATCGTGATTACAATTATGACCAAAATAATCGTGATTATGATTTTTCCCAAAATCGAGCAGCCCTATTATTATATATGTATTTTTAAACACATGATTAAAATTCCAACATAACAGTGAAAATAATTAAAATAAATAACTTTAAATAATTATTTAAATTTTGCTCACTCGCGCAATGTGCTTGACAACGTGTCGTAAAGGCAAAATCAAAACAAAAATGGCAGACAAACGTAAATGCAGTGATTCTTCAGAGGCGAAGAAAAAGATTAGACAGTATGACAAAGCCTACCTAAATTTTGGTTTTATTGAAGGCCAAGACAAGTTAAAACTGATTAATTCATATTTTCTATACATATTACTATATATTAATATTACACAAACACACACACACACACACACACATATATATATATATACACACAGTACATATGTGTGTGTGTGCGTGTGTATTTATATGGTGGGGGGGCTCCAATGTTTGTATATGTTCATGGGGGGGGCTCCAAAGAAAAAGGTTGGGAACCACTGTTTTAGAGGATTTAACGTTAAATAGCTTTTCATTCTGATGTGGCAGTGAATCCATAATGTTTTTTTAGGCCTTTTCATCGTCCCAACTGGTCTGCTTTATTGTTTTGTTCTTTACTCTGTCATTAACTTTTCCTTTTCAGGCCCACGCTTGACAAACCCACATCTAGACATAGAATAAATGTGATATTTATAAGCAGGAACCAGTCCTGTCCTGATGGACCTACTGGAAACATTTGTTTCTCTTTTTTTGGCAGCGCTCCGAAACCACTAGTGGAAGTGTAGGAAGAGCAGTTTGTAAAGAATTTTGAGAACAAAAACTGTGTTTTTTTTTTCAGATGTGGTTTTGTGTATTTGTTTTAATGATTTACATGAAATGTTGCCCTGATGAAATAAATGCTTTATGGAGTACAACTTCATAAAGGCAAAAGAAAAGTTTCTAAAACTTTAATTAGAAGTTAATTAGAAGAATTAAATCTCATTCAGTCATTCATTTTCTTTTCGGCTTAGTCCCTATATTAATCTTGGGTTGCAACAGCGGAATAAACCACCATCTTATCTAGCATATGTTTAATGCAGCGGATGTCCTTCCAGCTGTAACCAATGACTGGAAAACACCCAGATACATTCATTCACACTCATACACTACGGAAAATTGAGCTTACTCAATTCACACATGTTTTGGACTTGTGGGGAAAACCGGAGCACCCGAAGAAAACCCACACAAACACAGGGAGAACATGCAAACTCCACACAGCAATGCAAACTGAGGCTCGAACCAGCGATCTTCTTGCTGTGAGGCAATTGTGCTACCCAATGCACCACCATGATGCCTAAATTAAATCTACTTAGCCTTATTGCCTAATGGCTTCAGCCTCATTGACACCGCCATGATGGACAGTGGGCAGATTTGGCCTGGATACCAGGGTTAAACCCCTACTCTTTTTGAAGGACATCCTAGGATTTTTAACGACCACAGAGAGTCGGGACCTCTGTTTAACATCTCATCCGAAAGATGTCGCTCACTGAGCAGTATAGAGTCCTCATCACTATACTGGGGCATTAGGACCCAATCAGAGCGCAGGTTGGGCGCCCCCTGCTGGCCTCACTAACACCACTTCCAGCAGCAACCTAGCTTTCCCATGTGGTCTCCCATCCAGGTACTGACCCGGCGCAGCCCTGCTTAGCTTCAGTGAGCGACCATGTGAGAGTTGCAGAGTATAGAGAATACAAACCTAACAGGTCACTCAGATCATTAAGATCAAGTAAATCAGTGAAAGCGGGGTGAATCGGCCTTCAGCTTTTAACCGTGGCCCTCGCTGCTGGAATTCTAGAAATGATCAGATGTGCTCCAACATTAGGCACGTTCAAATCAAGACTTAGAACCCATCTGTTTAGCTGTGCCTTTACTGAATGAGATTGTGCTACGTCCCACAGATTGCGCTATTTTGTCTTTTCTTTTTCATTCTTTTATAATAATAATACATTTTATTTAAAGGCGCCTTTCTAGCAACTCAAGGACACCGTGCAATCAACAAGGCAATAAAACAACTAGAGAAATAATAAAATATACACAACAATAGTGCAGATAAAATTAAGTATTAAAAGCCATCTTAAATAAGTGGGTTTTGAGTCTTGATTTTGAACAGTGTGAGGGAGTCAATGTTTCTGATGGCAGGTGGTAATGAGTTCCAAAGCCGCAGAGCAGAGTGGCTAAATGCAGTGTCCTGTAGCATTTCATTTGTGGCAAACTATTTCAATACTGTACATATACAGAGTCCATAATAATAGATGGCAATTAAAGTGCCATAGAGCAGTTAGGGGAAGATGATGAGTAAGGAGTCCTCAGGCCATGCATGATGATGATGATGGTCATTCAGACAGCTGTGATGAGGAAGATTATCAAGAAAAAAGCTTAGTCCAGACAAGTAGATGAGGTCCCAACAATACAAACACAGGACACAGTCGGAAAGCATTCGGTATGAGTCTTCAGCAGATGCAATGAACTCAACAAATGTACCATGATATTGTATGTTTCTTCATCTGTATTCTTTCCTTTTTGCATTGTCGCTTTCTGACTGTGTTCTGTGTTTGTGTTGTTGGGACCTTTACTTCTGTGCTTGTCGAGACTAAACTTTCTTCTTGATATTCTTCCTCATCACTGCTGTCTGAATGACCATCATCATGCATGGCCATGCATCCTCATCTTCCCCTTCCCCTCCCAACTTCTCTCTGTCACTTTAATTGCCATAGACTATTATGCTGATGACATTTTCAAGACACTTTAATTTTTCTATCATCTTCCTCTATTCTTTTAAAATCTAAAAAATACACATAAATTGATAAATATAGTTTATCGATTATAAATTATTGTAAAAATACCCACAATGTATTTTAAAATGGTATTTTAGTCACTATTTATATTAATTTAATAATCCAAAAACAGTGTTTTTGCATTGTAGTAGGCATTATGTTGATTACATTACAAAAATGTGACACCGTTGTTCGGAAATAAAGCTCCTTTTATACCTGTTGTATCAAATTTGATACATGATTTTCAACTAAAATCAACTTGAAATTCGCAAGTAGTTTTTAGCCAAAGAGTGTCGAGCTCTTCCACAGCCTGCAGTGTCATGAAAATCCACAAGGGGGAGAATACAAGTATCACATCATATACAACAGGTTTTTAAACAAAGAATTGATCACGTTGAGGTTATATAGGTCTTAGAAACTCGTGTATCAAATATGATGAAAAGGAAAAAAAAAAGGTGCTTAGGTGAGGTTCGAACACGGATCGACGGCGCTGAAATGCAACACGCTGACCGCTGGACTACAATGGGGCTGTTATGCTTGTCAGGCCGGAACGATACTTAATCCTCATCATCACCCTGCAGGCTACATTTTGCTCATGGGGCTGAGAGACAATAAATAAGAAGAGCGGAGCTGCGGCAAAATAATGAATAAAAAGAGTGAGGCTATCGTCAAATAAATAAATAAATAAATGAAAAACAGTGCGACTGCGACTGCTGCTTTCTCCGTTCGCCATGCTGGAGAGGAACAGTCTGTGCAAATGGAACGCAGAGTTGGTGTCATTAGCCCTTTTCACACATACATACAGGTCTGTATGTGTGAACAGGTCCTTTTTGAAAATACCGGTAAATTTGTTCTGGCTATTTTCCGGAAAGAGAAGTTGTAACATTACCAGCAGTTTGCCGGAATGCTGCGCTGTGTGAATGCAGAAGGAAGATTGCCGTAATAAGCGCGTGCACGTCTAGAACGTGCTGACGTGAGACGTCTGCTTTAGCCAATCACAACAGTCAGACGCATTTACGTCCGCGCGGTTTATGAGAATAAAAGCCTTTGAATATTTTTCCAGACACATTTAGCTGCTGAAGTTAGTCAGATCACGTTTATATGTTCTTCTTAATGCCAACTGTGTAAATAATCATCGATGAGATGCTTATGATAAGCCGTTGTTTGTTTACCTTCAAGCTTTGCGTGTGCCTGTGAAACAGACTGTGAGCGCCTGCACACGCACATATTATGAACATCTCGACATGCGAAAGTGATCCAGCGAAAGTTGTTCACAATATTGATCATCCACAGAGTTTGTAATTTAGTCAAATGTTTACAAATACAAGCGCAGCCGTTTAAAGCTCATTTGTGGTGAATGATGTCAGAATTTACCGGTATTTTGGAATGGATGTGTGAATGCTCTTTTCCGGAAAATTTCCGTAACGTCCTCGCCTGTGTGAACAGAGCTTTTTAGAAAATACCGGTAAAGTCGTTCCGGAAATTTTCCGGATATTTACCGGTATCACTGTGTGAAAGGGGCTATTGACTACAGCTCTCATCTGATTGGCTGAAAGGTACGAGTTGCCCTGCTTCTGGCAGGACAGTCTTAAAAATACACACGCACGTATCCAGGGGGAGTCGTACGTGAAAGAGGATTTGCACATTCTCATTCAGGATGAACTCGCAAGTTTTAAACATTCAAAACTTTTTGTACACTCTTATACATTTGCAAATGTTGTTTTGCATTTGTGAAACGTATTTTATGAAAATGTATTTTTATTTTGTGCACGCGAAATTGTTTTGTGAATATAAATAAATATTTTACGCACATGAATTTGGCTACGCATGTGTACATCGTGTCTCTTGCGTGAATTACTTTTGAGACTTTTCTGACTCCATACTCACATCCTTATAAATCCTTGAAAAGATGAATTTCTCCTCTGGGCCACTCTGCGGCTGTCTGTTGGCCTCATAAATCTACTTTTGAACCGTGTGATTACATTCCATGTTAAATGTAGCATGTAAACCAGCTTGGACATCTTAAATGGGGCCTATTATGCTTCTTTTTACAAGATGTAAAAAGTCTCTGATGTCCCTGGAGTGTGTATCTGAAAAAACCACATAAATAATGTTTTATAACTCTTTGAAACTGACCCTTTTAGGCTTTAAATAAAGTTATGCCATTTTGGTGACTGTCGCTTTAAATTTAAATGAGATTGTGCTCTTTTCAGAATAGGGTGGAGCTACAAATGCCTGTGTGTCAGCATAGTAGCAAATTCAAAAACAAGACTAACATCCTATGCAAATGAGGGAGAGATGATCACTAGTGGGCGGGGCTTTCCCCATCTCTTATGACATACAAAGGGAGAATGTCAATCAAAAGTGTTTCTGCAGACTGTTTTAATCAAGTCTGATAATGGAAAATACAATTAATACTTTTTTATTATTAAATGCTGGTTATATTCACACACAGCTGACACACAACTGTGTTTAAACCTCTTATAAAAGTGACTTTTGCATAATAGATCCTCTTGAAAGTGCTTCTGTATGTGTGTTTATTAGAGCTCCCGAGACCTAGAAAGAGACTGACGGATTTAATGATGAAGGCCGTGAAGGAGGGAGGAGATGAAAAACTTGAGAAGTCCTGGGGTTTTCGCTTCTTTCGCAGTCCTGTGGAGGTTCTCGCAGGGGTTGATGGGAAAAAAGCTGCAGGAGTCCGACTAGCCCTTAATAAACTGGAGGTAAACATGCATGACATTTAAAGGGATAGTTCACCCAAAACTGATAATTCTGTCATTATTTACTCACTTGTTTTAAAGCTTTATGAGTTTCTGTCTTTTGTTAAAGACAAAAGAAGATATTGTGAAGAATGCTGGAGTCTGTAACCATTGACTTCCATTTGTGTTTGTTTTGAATCAATGGTTACAGGTTTTCAACTTCAAATTTTTTCATTTTTGTTCAATGGACAAAAGACACTAAATATTCTGTTATATATATATATATATATATATATATATATATATATATATATATATATATATATATATATATATATATATATATATTTATATGTGTTCACTTTAATAAGACTTCAGTTTATTAGCAGGAGCTACTGATTGATATTAATTATAGTTTGCCTTTGCCTTATGTTGAAACTCTCGAACAAATGGAATGGGATGAATGTAATAACTAACATATGTAATAATAAATAACAGATTATATGAAGTGAATCCATTTGTAAATGAAAAAAATAATTCATTCATTTTCCTTTGGCTTAGTCCCTTTATTTATCAGGGGTCTCCACAGTGGAATGAACTGCCAACTTATCCAGCATATGTTTTACACAGCAGATGCCCTTCCAGATGCAACCCAGTATTGGGTAACACCCAAACACACACTCATTATTCGTGACTTGTGTAAGAATATTTTGACGATAAAACATATTTTTTAATAGAATCTATATTTTTTACATTTTTATTCAGGAGATGTTTTAAGGGAAATGTGTATTATGAATAGGAATTTTAGAATATCATTGATCAAACTAATAGATTGTATATGACTCTTTTCAGTGTTGTTATTTGTATATTTTTTGTGCAATCAACCTTTATTTAGAACTGATATGATTGCATTGTATATTTCGTATAGGCTTTGCCATGAATATAGCCAATACTGCTGATATGGCATTAAAAACATCAATCAATCAATCAATTAATCAATCAATTAATATATCAATCAATCAATTAATCAATCAATCAATATGTCAATAAATTTATAAATCAATCAATAAATTAATAAATAAACCAATAAATTAATAAATCAATAAAATAAATCTGTAAATTAATAAATCATTAAATTAATTAAATAATAAATCAATGTCAATCAATAAATTAATTAAATAATAAATAAAAAAATAAATCAATAAATGAATGAATAAATAAATAAATAAACCAAGAAATTAAATCCATAAATAAATCAATAAATTGATCAATAATCAAATCAATAAATAAAATAGTAAATAAATGAATTAGTCAATGAATAAATCTATAAATAAATCAATAAATAAAACAGTAAATAAATTAACAGCTCGGTAAATAAATCAATAAATTAATCAATAATTAAATCAATATATCAATAAATTAATAAGTCAATAAATAAATCAATAAATTAAAAACAAATCAACAAATAAATCAATCAATAAATCAATAATTAAATGAACAAATTAATTAATAAATCAATAAATTAATCAATAAATTAGTAAATGGATAGATCAACAAATAAATACATTAATAAATCAATCAATGAATAAATCAATAAGTCAATAAGTAAATCAATAAATTAATAATTCCATTAATCAATAGATAAATCAATAAATGAATCAATCAATAAGTCAATAAATCAATCAGTAAATTAATCAATAAGTAAATAAATAAATCAATGAATAAATAAATTAATAAATAATAAATCAATCAATCAATAAATCAACCGATCAATTAATTAATAAATCAATCAATAAATAAACTGATTAATAAATAAAAAAATTGTAAATCAATCAGTAAATCAATAAATCAATAAATAATCAAACAATAAATCATTCAATAAATAAATAAATAAATATATCAATAAAAAATCAATAAATTATTCAATAAAATTAATAAATCAATCATTAAATGAGCAAATAAATGAATAAATAAATAGAAACTCTCAAACCGCCTGCAAACATATGAATGTAAATGAATCTGAGTCTGCTTTGGCTGCCGCACACAGTCTTTTTATTTATTTGATCTTAATCATTTATTATGTTTTTCTGGGCTGATATAGAAAGTGTTGCGCAACACGAGACTATTTCTAATCTGTCTACATCCAGATAGTCCTGCTTGAGAGAGAAGAAAAATAATGTTATCACATGCTCACACTCCTACAGCCTCAGTCACGCTTGAGAATAGATGACAGCTGTGCAGACATTATTATTGTAGGGTTCAGTGGATATCTATGGCTATTTTTACATGAGGTTAAACTGCGGTTTCCGTGTGTTTTTACACGTTGCCTTTTGTCTGGTTGACATCAAATCTTGTTGACCTAATTAAGCATGAAGAATTGACATTGGTCGTCAGCTAAATAGAGAACTCTGATTGGTTATTTCAGCAACAAATCAGAGTACGAGTGTGACATAGTGAAGTGACATAGCAAGTAAACAATTCAAGCCAATAGATACATACACTAGATATCGCATAGGGACCCTGAGCATGCGGCAATAGCGCCGCCATATTTGTACAGTGCTCCCAGAACAAGTGTCATTCAACCGCACAAGTCAAAGACAGTGTTACTACATGAAGATGCTGGACTTTAGCGCTGTCTACGGGTGTAGTAACGAGCAAACAAAGAAAACAAAGCACAAAGGCACAACATTTCATAGGTAACATTTTAGTATTTTACGTTTTTGTATGTTATAGACTTTTGTGCTAAGCAGGTAATGTTTTTGATGATAATACAGTCACTTACTGCTTTTTTGTAGGTATTGGCATGTTTGATATGTGTGACAGTTTTTGTATGTGTGCGCAAAACGTAGCTCCGGGGCCACTCTGTCAAAAGTGCATAGGTAGCATTGTTGCATTTTGCTTCACCCACTTCTGAAACCCATAACAAACGTAACATTTTCGCCACTTCAGAGGCGTGCGCAAAGTTTTGTGAGTTATCAAGCATGTTTAGACCCTGATGATGAAAATGGGGCAATTCCAATAGGGCCTATGCACCATTGGTACTCAGTCCCTAATTAGAGAACACTTTAATGCAACAGTTGGTAAGTTAGTTGTTAACTTTTAGCTGCATCTGCAGGTTGTCAGAATAAAAACAAGCTTTTCAGCCATTACGAAGAGCTGCTCAAACCAGATTTGTTATTTCTGTAATACTGGACGTTTTCACGAACAGGCTGGCTGTCATAAATAAACGTAGCAGAGGACAGGAGAATGTGGACAATGTCAATTTAAAACATCAGCTGAAACTGATCTGCAATTCGGCTCTGAACAGGGTCAAGATCTCTGTCTTTATCCAACAGCGTCTAGACTGAAAGCCACTGTAAGAAAAAAGGAAAGAAAACATCAAAGACCAGACTAACATTTACTGAGGAGTGTGTTGTGTCTACACAGAACTGGTCCAAACATTCACTTCAGTGATGAAAGTCTAATTGAGATTTACTGATTTACAGTTACTCCTTTAGCAGATGCTTTCATTCAAAGCGACTTACAAAACATCCGTTTTGCACACTCATCTGATTTTTTTTTTGCTTATTAGATTGAGGTTAAAGAACATCCGTGAAACAAGTGAACATCTGATGGCAATTTACTTCTCTCTTCACACAGATTCAGACCGATGAGAAACTGTAACTGAAGATGCTGGCAATGAAGTTGAGAATGCAACAGCAGTCTTATTTAGAAATAATCGGCCAGGCGGGCAAGGGTCAACAAGAGGTACAACGAGTATATGCAGGAAATCCAGAAGACGTAGTTGAGAAACAAGCAGCATAAACACAGAACAAGGTGAGGAATAGGAAACACTAAACAAGGCTAGGATCAGGAATCATAGCAAAGGAAGCGCTTCATAAAACTAGAGGTTAATAAACAAACAGCAAGACTCAGCAAAGTGTGATCATTGGTGATCCGGAAACAGGTGTGTGTGGTGCATGATGGGATTTGTAGTTTATAAAGTGAAAGAATTGTAGTACCTGTAATGGTGCATGTTTACCAGCGATCTGCAAGCATAGCTGATGCTTGTAACAGCAACGGCCTTGTGTTGCTCAATACTCTCTCAAAGGGACTGGGATTGCAGCCAGGCTCACCGCTGCCCAGTGACTTCAGAATGACAGAGGACAATAATAATTTAAGCTGATAAAAAAAAAAACTTGAGAAAAATCACAGATTTATGCCAAACTTTCTTCTGTCAGCAGGTGGCGCTATGACTGGCAGGTAGAGAAACAGGCGAATGATCAATACAGGTAGCAGCACAAACACAAAACAAGGCAAGGAACAGGATACACTAAACAAGGCTTGGATCATGGCAAAGAAAAGCTTAGTAAAGTGACAAGTTAATAAACAAACAACAAGACTCAGCAAAGTGTGTGGGAATGTAAGCTGCATGAATAGTCCATGCAATCAGTCTTAGATCAGCTACCAGCTGTGTGTGTAATCATCAGTGATTTGGAAACAGGTGTGTGTGTGTGTGTGTGTGTGTGTGTGTGTGTGTGTGCTGCATGATGGGATTTGTAGTTTGAAAAGTGACAAAACTGTAGTCGGTATGATGGTGCATGTTTACCAGTGATCTGCAAGCCTCGCTGATGTTCGTGATAGAAATGTCTTGTGTTGCGCAATACTCTCCATCAATTAGGCCCATATTGGCTAATCGGGAGCACTGGGAGAATTCTGGGAGTTTTTTTTCACCGCATGCGCTTTTGACAGTGTTGTTATTCCACCGGGATGAAATATGAATCCTGTTCTTTGCTGGCTGTATTTCAAATCGTCAGATTAGTAGTAGGGTTGGGCGATGTTGACCAATTTGGCATCGTACTATGTGTTACGATTTTAAAGATGGTAATTCAAGGGAAAGAGGAGTACCATTATTTTTTGGGTGAAACACATAAGGAAACACACAATATCAACAAGTGAGGGACAAAATTCCTAGACCAGCTAAAGGCAATAAAGTGAGTTTATTTACAAAAATATAATAAATATAATAATATAATATCATAATATTATAAATGCCAAAAAAAATGTATATAGAAAGATCATTAAATATTTACAAAGACACATTGAATTTCACAGATAACAAATGATAATCTAATGTGAAACATCGCAATGGACGATGTCATCGTAGGCGGGGGGTGGGGGTGGTTGTTGTTAAATATCAATTAATAAATAACAAATGAATTAATTGTAGCCTACCGTTTCCACTACCTGACCCACATGGTCTGCTTTACCCATAATCAAACCATAAATTAATAAAGTTACACACAAATTATCACCTGTCAATCACTTTTTTTTCTGCGGGACTCTGTGTCGTTATCCGCTTGTTAAGTGTGACGTCATGCGAAGCGGCTTCCGGGTCCAATCGTTCTATTCAACTGTATGGGGAGAGTAATGAAATGGTAATAATAAACGTTTACAAAGCGATTTAATACTTTTGAAAATCACGATCACAATATATATGTCCATGCCTAATATCCGATGGCCAGAAAGTAATAAATTTTTTATAAATTGTTAAAACTTTGGTATTTGTTATTCAGCAAGCCCAGAGATTTTTGATAATAAACAAATAATTTCTCAACTCAAATGAGTGGCAGCTTGGACCCAGAAACAGTATTACATACGTCACCAACACATCACCACTTAACAAGCGGATAAGCAGCTTTTTCCCACAGCTGGTGGAGGAGACAAGAGTTAGTTTGGAGTTCACTGTAATTTGTTTTGTGATTGATGATAACTTTCTTATTTTATTAATATTATGAGGAAATAATAACAAGTAAAGATTCTAGGGCTCGACTGTTTTGGTCGCATATGCGCCCGAAATTGTATCTATGCGACCAAAAAATATATTTGGAAGCATTAGTGTTGGTGCATTTACATTTTCACTGTTTTCACTGCAAAATCCTCACTGTGTGCACAGATTTAGGAGACATTTACGCAGAATGCATCTTTGCACCTAAAAATGCCAAACGCAGCGCTCAGGAGCAGATAAGCAGTTGTTATATGAATTTGCTGAAGTAAAAAAAGCCTGCAATGCTTGCCCCGCCTTTGTGCTCTTCTTATTGGCCCACTGCTCTAACTGAATGCGAATGATTGGTTAATATCAGCTGTCAATCACTCAGTCAGTGCCTTCTGCCTTCAGGAGCTACAACCGCAGAAATGTGAAGCGCTGAAGATGACAGAATGAAAATAACACTGACATATCTGTGTTGTTTACCAGGGTGAGGGTGAAGGCGCGCGGTCAGTGCCCACCGGTCAGCTCGAGGATGTGGACTGTGGTCTGATCATCAGCAGTATTGGTTATAAAAGCCTCCCTATCGAACCCACTGTGCCCTTTGACCCCAGAAAAGCCATCGTGCCCAATGACATGGGAAGAGTGCAGGACGCTGAAGGTGAGAGGAGCATGAACATACAATCAAAATGATTATCCCCCTAGCTGCGTCCCGAATGGCACACTATACACTCATGCACTATGTACTTATGCACTTACACACTCAACAGGATAGTATATTTGTGTAGTTTCGTCCCAAATGGCACACTAATGTTTTTTTACTTAAGCGGAAATTCAAACCGTTTCCCTGATGGTGTTTGACGATCGTCAAATCAGTGAAATAAACGACCGAATTATCAAATAATACCTGCCGTGAGTATAACCGCATTCACCATCGGGAGGCGCTATAATCACTCTCGTAGGAGAATTTTGCTTTCACCATCCAAAATAAATAAAGATATTCAACATGTGCGTCCGATAGCTCCGCCCCTTCCGCTACGTAAGCAAACCTACGGTCGTTGAGTGCATGAAGTGTCCATCATTACACACTTCATTTTTGCGGCTGAATGAGTGCATCATCCGGGTAATTAAAGTGCACTTATTATTTTTAGAGTTTTCAGTGTGAACACACTACTTACACTATTTATACTACAAAATGGCGTAGAATAGTGCATAAGTAAGCGATTTGGGACGCAGCTCCTGTGAATTTGTCAAATATTTCCCAAAGTAATAATTTGCAGTAGTGTATTCACAAGTAAACATTTGTTGTTTTTTTTAGTTTTTGTAGTTAGAGTAACCTTCCTATTAAAATACTTATAATCAGACTACAGCTACTGTTATGGAATATATATTGTTTACACAAAGGAAAGTTATTTACTATTCACAGATATATATATATATATATATATATATATATATATATATATATATATATATATTTCATAATAAACAGCAAGAATGTCGTTGGTTCGAGTCCCAGTTAGCATTTCTGTGTGGAGTTTGCATGTTCTCCCCTGTGTTGGCGGGTGCTATAGGTGAATTGAATAAGCTAAAATAAGCTAAATTGGCCGTAGTGTATGAGTGTTTCCCAATATTGGGTTGCGGCTGGAAGTGCAACATCTGCATGAAACACATGCTAGAATAATTGGCGGTTCATTCTGCTGTGGTGACCACTGATAAGTAAGGCACTAACCCAAAGGAAAATAATGAATATTTTAAGCAAAATATCCAAAGATAAGAAGAAGTAGAAGAGAATATGTGGCTCTTTTTGGATTCTCGGAAGTTGTAGAAATTAAAAATGTAAAACAGGAAATACGTTAAGATCATTGTTTTTGCTTACATCCCTCAAAATTGTCTATATACCCCAATGACTGTAAAAAATATGGACGACGCGACAGCCCTTTTTCCCATTGAACGCCTTGAGGGCAAAACGCCTGCTTGACAGGCACAAACTGTCGCAAAAGACTGCTGAAATTGGAGCCTTGACATGCGCAGAAGGACTGTCTGATGGAGCCAGAGGAGGAGCGGCGGAAATGAGCAGAGTCGAGCTTCCAACCAAACGCTTTATGTAAAATCAACCACGCCCCCCGAACTTCTCAGCATGCGTTTGCTGTCATATCAACACAAATGGATGTAATAACGTTGACAAATATGAGGGTTTTATATATTCAATCGCGCCAGCTCCAGGCCGCAACACATAACCTACTCGCGGCGTCGCGGGCTGATTCCGGCTCGCATGCGGCAGCGCCGGCTCGCTCGGCCGCCGCATCTGGCTCGATTGACTCGGGCTGGAATCGGGCAGTGAGTCCAGGCATCTGGAGTAGGTCCAGCAGAGGTAACATTAGTCAGTCTGAGCTCTAAGAGATAAGTCTCCGGCAGGCGAGAATCTAGCCGAAACTGTGTTTTGCTATCGGGGTGGCTAGGCGTGTATCAGCAAACTAATAAAGCCCGAAAAAAGCCCTGAACTTAGCGAATAAACAGTGTTCCACCAGGATCATGTATGTCAGAAACTATAGTTTACTGCTGAACTCATTTTGTCATGGTAAAATAACACAGAAATCGAATAATAACATTTCAGTCTACTTCAGTCTCCTGCCGAAGCTCAGACGCCGCGCTTTGAGAAACTGTCAATCACAGCTGTCAATCACGATGACACGCCCAGCATTAAATTACTACTAAAAACAAACTGTTTAGAAAAATGAAGATCTGCACCTATTTCAGCACAATAACCAGTGCCTTAATCGACCAGAACTATCTTTCTGGACATTTTATTGCAAGTGTAATATTTTTTTTATTTGGGCTCAAGTCTCCTTCATTAACACGGAGGAGGCGGGCTTTATGACTTGTACTGCAGCCAGCCCCCAGGGGGCGATCTAACGGCCGAAACCTTCACTCAAACGTAGGCTTGCGGCACACTTGATATACCCATATATTTATCCATACAGTTGAAGTCAGAGTTATTAGCCCCTCTTTGATTTTTATTTCTTTTTTAAATATTTCCCAAATGATGCTTAACAGTGCAAGGATATTTTCACAGTATGTCTGGTAATATTATTTCTTCTGGAGAAAGTCTGATTTGTTTTATTTCGGCTAGAATAAAAGCAGTTTTTAAATTTTTAAACACCATTTTAAGGTTAAAATTATTAGCCCCTCTTTGATTTGTATTTCTTTTTTAGCCCCTTTAGGCTAATTTTTTTTTTTTGATAGTCTACAGAACAAACCATCATTATACAATAACTTGCCTAATTACCCTAACCTGCCTATTTAACCCAATTAACCTAGTTAAGCCTTTAAATGTCACTTTAAGCTGTATAGAAGTGTCTTGAAAAATGTCTGGTCAAATATTATTTACTGTCATCATGGCAAATATAAAATAAATCAGTTATTAGAGATGAGTTATTAAAACTATTAAGTTTAAAAATGTGTTGAAAACATCTTTTCTCCATTAAACAAAAATTGGGGAAAAATAAACAAGGGGGCTAATAATTCAGAGGGACTTCAACTGTATATATCCACATATTTTGCATAATAACTAAAGAATATTCCATTTATTCAACAGTTGCACGTGCCTTAAAAACAATGAATCAAGAAATGTGTTTGTGTATTATTCTTCAGGTCTGTACTGCAGTGGCTGGGTGAAGCGAGGGCCCACCGGTGTGATCGCCACCACCATGAATGACAGTTTTGATACGGCGCGTGTTATAATTCAGGACATGGAGACTGGAAAGCTGGATGTTTCAGTCAACAAACCAGGAGCAGAGGCCATAACTGGACTTCTGCAGACACGAGGTCCGTTTCACTTACAAGCAAAACACACCAAAACCTGTAGTAAGCTGCAGCGTCCTGAAACTCTCAGAAATTATTATTTTAATTAGAAAATTAAATATCAAATATTAGATTAGTTATTATTCTTTATGCATACTGATGAATTGCATATCTACATTACAATCATACTCTATTGGCAGCACATTGTTTATATATATATATATATATTTATATTTATATATAGTTGAAGGCAAAATTATTAGCCCTCTTGTGCATTGTTTGTCAAATATTTCCCAAATGATGTTTAACAGATTCAGGCATTTTTCACAGTATTTCCTATAATATTTTTTCTTCTGAAGAAAGTCTTATTTGTTTTATTTTGTCTAGAATAAAATCAGTTATTAATTTTTTAAATAATATTAAGGTCAATATTATTAGCCCCCTTAAGCAATATTTGTTTACAATATTGCAATATTGTCTGCAGAAGAAAACACTATATTCTTTAGATATTTTTATGTTGTGCGTTGACTTGTATAACTCCAAAAAAGAGATAAAACATGATTAATGGAAATAATTAAAAATAAAATTATAAAAGTTTATTTTTAATACTTATTTCATTGAAAGCTGTGATTACAGATTTTGTACCTTTATTTCTGAGAGTGTAACATGAACTCTAATATCTAATATGCTACTGAATATAAACACTTAAACAATGTGCTGCCAGTAAAGTCTGCTTCTATAGAAGACATGCAAAGCTTTAGTATGCATAAAGAATAATTAATAATATGCATATAAATATATATTCAAAAACATTATTGGGCAAAATAGTGCATTTTTAATAAAAATAACATGCTATGCTAGGTGGTAAATATCAATAAGTAAGTCTATTTGAGCAGTATTTCATAAGTATGATGGTATTTCAGTACCATATTACATAATAATGGGCAGCACAGTGGTGCAGTGGGTAGCACAATTGCCTCACAGCAAGAAGGTCACTGGTTTGAACCCCAGCTGTGTCAGGTGGCATTTCTGTGTGGAGTTTGCATGTTCTCCCCACATTCGCGTGGGTTTCCTCCAAAGACATATGGTATAGATGAATTGGGTAAGCTAAATTGTCCGTGGTGTATGTGTGTGAATGAGTGTGTAGTGAAGTTTCCTAGAGATGGGTTGCAGCTGGAAGGGCATCCGCTGTGTAAAACATATGCTGGATAAGTTGGCGGTTCATTCCGTTGTGGCAACCCCAGATTTATAAAGGGACTAAGCTGAAAAGAAAATGAGTGAATGAATAAATTACATAATAATAATAATCAGATAAATAGGACATACATATGTCATACAATAATGGGATTAATCTAACACATTTTCATTTTAATATTATGTTATAACAGTGTATAGATCATGCTTTTTTAATGTTCTGAAAATTGGAGATTAAGCATAATATTGCATAGACAAAGTCTGAGTAATGTCACAATAATGACAGCAACGGCAGGTATAATTTTTCATAATTATTCTAATCCATCCTTATTATTTAAGTGCATTTATGATCTAAAGAGATCAGGAGTGTTCATGAAAGTGCATTAGTCACTCTTGACAATAAATGTCAAGAGTCCACAGTAAAAGCATCTTCCCAACATTATGTTAAAGGGATTCAAATGATTGTTCACTCAAAAATGAAGAGGTGTGGCTTTATTGTGAATGTGGTGAACTTTTTTAATTGACATATTTTACCCAAGTAGGCACTTAGTCCACTTTTTCCACCACTGACTTATCAAAAACAAAATGTAACCTACTTTATTACAATTCTCTATAGCGTGATCAGTTGTTTAGTCACAAATTGTAGCTATATTATAAAGATATTAAGATGACACGCATAAATAATTATTTCTGGAGAATTGCTTTAAAGCGATGTGTGTTTTGAAAATAACCATGTAAATAATTTTGTAATCAATTCTTTAACACTAGATCATGGAGTTTATACCTTATATTTTTAGATTACTTATAGATTACTTGGGTAGATTACTTTAAAGTTGTAATCAGTTGGTAATGATTTTTTTTTTTTGTAAAATTGGTAGTCGCTATTATAGTCGATGTTATAGTAGTTATTATACACTCACCGGCCACTTTATTAGGTACACCTGTCCAGCTACTTGTTAACACAAATTTCTAATCAGCCAATCACTTGGCAGCAACTCAATGCATTTAGGCATGTGGACATGGTCAAGACCATCGGCTGCAGTTCAAAGCGAGCATCAGAGTGGAGAAGAAAGGGGATTTAAATTACTTTGAAGTGGCATGGTTGTTGGTGCCAGATGGGCTGGTCTAAATATTTCAGAAACTGCTGATCTACTGGGATTTTCATGCACAACCATCTCTAGGGTTTACAGAGAATGATCTGAAGAAGAGAAAATATCCAGTGAGGGGCAGCTCTGTGGGCGCAAACGCCTTGTTGATGCCAGAGGTCAGAGGAGAATGGCCAGACTGGTTCCAGCTGATAGAAAGGCAACAGTAACTCAAATAAGCACTCGATACAACCGAGGTCTGCAGAAGAGCATCTCTGAACACACAACACGTCCAACCTTGAGGCAGATGGGCTACAGCGGAACAGGAAACTGATGCTACAATTCACACAGGCTCACCAAAACTGGACAATAGAAGATTGGAGAAACGTTGCCTGGTCTGATGAGTCTCCATTTCTAGTGTGACAGTCGGATGGTCGGGTCAGAATTTGACATCAACAGCATGAAAGCATGGATCCATCCTGCCTTGTATAAACTGTTCAGGCTGGTGGTGGTGATGTAATGGTGTGGGGGAGATTTTCTTGGCACACTTTAGGCTTATTAGTACCAATTGAGCATTGTGTCAACACCACAGCCTACCTGAGTATTGTTGCTGACCATGTCCATCCCTTTATGACCACAGTGTACTCATCTTCTGATGGCTACTTCCAGCAGAATAACATGAAATGTCATAACGCGAGAATGATCTCTGACTGGTTTCTTGAACATGACAATGAGTTCACTGTACTCAAATGGCCTCCACAGTCGCCAGAGCTCAATCCAATAGAGCTATTTTGGATGTGGTGGAACAGGAGATTCGCATCATGGATGTGCATCCGACAAATCTGCAGCAACTGTGTGATGCTGTCATGTCAATATGGAGCAAAATCTCTGAGGAATATTTCCAGTACCTTGTTGAATCTTTGCCATGAAGGATTAAGGCAGTTCTGAAAGCAAAAGAGGGTCCAACCCGGTACTACTCAGGTGTACCTAATAAAGGGACAAGTTAGTGTATTTTTCACTTTCATTGTTATGTACACATTTTGAACTTTATATATTATTGTTTTATTACTATTATTATTATTATTTATTTATATTAGCATATTTCAATATACTTTATGGCTCCGTCGGGATAGGGTGGGTGTTCTTTGGTTGGTTTGCATTACTAATACAGTAAATATATATATATATATATATATATATATATATATATATATATATATATATATATATATATATATATATATATATATATATATATATATATATATACCCCTCTGATGACATGTACAGAGGGTGAATGTCAATCAAAGTGTTTCTGCAGACTGTTTTAATCAAGTCTAATTATAAATAATAGAGTTAATTAATATTTACCATTAAAAGCTGGTTGTATTCACACACTCTTCCCACTCAACTGTGTTTAAACCTCTTATAAAAGTGATTTTTGTATAATAGGTTCTCTTTAAATGTTACATTGCCATTAAAAAAGACATTTAGGCAACCTCAATTAAAGAAAAAATGCCTTTAATTTTAATGTTAAACACTGGGATTTGAGTATGATTAGGCTTAATTGTGTGTGTGTGTGTGTTATGATACTGTTGAAGGTAATTATGTGATGAAGCCAAAGGACTACTTTCCCACTTGTTGGTAATCAGGCAAAGTCAAGTCAAATAGTATGTGACCAACACAATTAAAGTATAATTTATTTATTTTAGCAGGAAAGCACTTCATTGTTTGCACATTTTAATCTCCTGTTGCATCATTTTATTGCTGTGTGTGTCGTGGGTTTGAACTGCAGCTGCAGGGTGTTTAGGACCAAACGGATGCTGAACTCTTCCAAGTTTTATCATGGAAACTTGTTTAGGGTCCAAGCGAATTCAAGTTGAAAGACACGACTGATAGAACAAAGGAGACCACCAAAGTTCATCTCTGTGTCTTGTCTGCCAGCAGGAGTGAGAATGGTGCTTTTTTCAGAGTGGGAGAAGATTAATGCAGAGGAGGAGAGGAGAGGAAAAGCGCTGGGAAAACCCAGAGAAAAACTCCTGGATGTTGAGAAAATGCTGAAGATCGCCTGGTCCTGAGATTCTCCCGTCTGAAACACTCCCAGAGTAAAACAATCTACGATCTGCTGACATCATGACAAAAAAACTGGGTTAGCTTTGAACCGTTTTCTGGATTTTCTCTCTCACGTGTTGTTTATATAGCCTGTTTGACGCATTTGTTTGACCCCGAAGAAATTAGATGACATCCTACAGGGTGTGTGTGAATGTTGTTAAACAAATGCATATGGATAATCATGATCGACCAAATATTTTAGTGAAAAGGGAAAGTTCACCCAAAAATGAAAAATTCCTTACTCTTTACTCACTTTACACTTAATCAGTTTCTTTTCTTCAGTTGAACACAAAAGAAGACATTTGGAAATAGTGCTGGAAAATAAAACATAGGAGGAACTAAAATACTGGGGATGCTTTGCAACATTCTTCAAAATATCTTCTTTTGTGTTCAACAGAAGAAACTAAATAGTTTTAGAACAAGTGGAGAATTAGGAAATGTTTTTGGGTGAACTATAGCCCTTTATCACTGGGAAAGCAACACCTAAATGACAAACTACACTGCAAAAAAAAAAGTATATATATATTAGGGCTGTCTCGATACTGGAATTTGGTACTAGTCGATACTAAAATTTAAAAAACGTCTATTGCTCGCTGTAAATCCTTATACTTGAGCGTTCTTAAACAGTGCTGATTGGATTGTGTTCATGTGCTCAACAGAAATGACTGTGATTGGCCGTGAAGGTCATCAGTTTACCAAACTGAGTGTAACCACAGATACAGGGACACTGGAGTATTTTAAAGCCGTTATTCATCAGCGGATCACTCGTATGTCAGCTTATAGACAAATAGACGTGACTTTGAAGCTTTTTAGTATGCCTGTATCTGTGTTTGCATTCAGTAAATAGCAGTGAGTTTGGTGAACTGATGACCTTCAGAGCCAATCACAGTCATTTCTGTTGAGCACGTGAACACAATGACCAATCAGCATTGTTTAAGAACGCGCTCAACAGCGATTAAATGTTCACGTTTTTAACATTTCAGTACCGATTGGTATTGAATTCCAATATTGAGACAACCCTAATATATATACACGTGTGTGTGTGTGTGTGTGTGTGTGTGTGTGTGTGTGTGTGTGTGTGTGTGTGTGTGTGTGTGTTTGTGTGTTTGTGTGTGTGTTTGTGTGTGTGTGTGTGTGTGTGTGTGTGTGTGTGTGTGTGTGTGTGTGTGTGTGTGTGTGTGTGTGTGTGTGTGTGTGTGTGTGTGTGTGTGTTTGTGTGTGTTTGTTTGTTTTTGTGTTTGTGTGTTTGTCATTAGGGTGTTGCTTTCCCAGTGATAAAGGGCTATAGTTCATCCAAAAACATTTCCTAATCCTCCATTTAGGTTTCTTCTGTTGAACACTCCTGTTTCTAGTCCAAATATGTAAAAATTATTAAATCAAGAATAAAAAAAATGTATCAAAATAATGCCCTGTTTTCAGACGAAAAATTATTTTGGCTATGAAGACATTTTAAAATGTTTGTCAAATGACAAACACTGCATCAAATAATAATAACAATAGTTTAAAAATATACATGTTTTAGTGAAGGGTCTGTCATTTGACAAAAATAATGTCTTCACAGCAAAAAAATTAATTAATAAAAAAATAATAATAATAAATTAATAATAATAAAAAAATATATAATAATAATAATAGTTTAAAATATACATGTTTTAATGAAGGGTCTGTTATTTGACAAAAATAATTTATTCACAGCAAAAAAATAAATTAATAAAAAAATAATAATAAATTAATAATAATAAAATATTTATAATAATAATAATAGTTTAAAATATACATGTTTTAATGAAAGGTCTGTTATTTGACAAAAAATAATCTTCACAGCAAAAAAAAATATTTAAAAAATTATTATTATTATTATTATTAATAGTAGCAGTTTTAGTTTTTAAGTTTTTTTAACAAAAAGGATTTTCTACACAAGTAAAAATATGTCTTGTTTTCTGAAAAAAAAAAATTAGTAACACTTTATTTTGATGGTCCATTTGAGTATTAGTAGGCTGTCTGCTTAATATCTGCTCCTTCAACAGAAATTTGACTGACTATAAGAAACTTTACAAGTACATGTCAACTTACACTAACCCTAACCCCAACCTAACAGTCTACTTACAATCTAATGAGAATTAGTTAACATGTAGATGCAATGTAAGAAACAGAGCATCAAAATAAAGTGTGTAATTTAATCATTTTTACTTATGTTGAAATTTTTCTTGATTTAAGAATTTTTACAAATTTGGACTAGAAACAGGTCTATATATGTATATTGTAGTGAAGAGACATTTTTATAGATTTACAGTGCTAGCTTTCACTTTGATTTTATAGATAAGAGAAACTGCATTTCATGGAAACATCTCTTACATTCCTCAAAGGAAACGGTTGTGAATATTATTTTAAGCAGAAAGTGTCAGCTTTAATAGATTATGCTGTCAGCGAGTTTAACCGGTTTGTGGAGTTCACTCCAAGAAGGAAGCACATGGACATCTTATAAACACTACTGTTTCCTTTAAAATGTAGAAATAGTTTTACCCCAAAATAATAATAAATCTGTCATCAATTAGTCATCCTTGATTTGTCACAAACCTGTTTGAGTTTCAAAATAGCTGCTATTGTGTTCAACAGAATAAAAGAAACGCTTAAAGGTTCGGGAACACGTGAGGGAGTAAAAGTGCAATCTTTAAGTACTACTGAGAATGAAGATGGACCAGTTGCTGTAAAAGCAGTTTATTAAAGCCACTTCCTCTTCATTTCATTCAGTCTATTCTCAGCTAAACAAACAGCGGTTGTGAAAGCTTGAATGAAAGCACTTGTAAAAACATTTTTGATGCATTAAATAGTATGCTTTGACACTCTTGTTTGCATACCGGATGTTATATGTTATGACTGTGTAATTTTGTTGTTTATAATATTGGATTACAGTCAGTTTACACAAATATGAATAGTCTTGATTCATTTTGTGAACATGTTTGGGGTTATTTCCACCAGGGTTTTGTTTACTTCATCATATTTTTTCTCACCAAAAAGACTTTTGATAATTTTCCTATGTAAAGTTTGACTTTTTTGTAGTTACACACTGATAGAAAATTAAAAGTTGGTGTTGTTACACGATGTAACGACAGAGAAGTATTGCAACTACACCCACCGGTCACTTTATTAGGTCCTCCAGGAACAAGTTTGGTGACCCCTGGTCTAGACAGTCAAAAGTTTGCACACATTTCCTTGTTATTTTTTAGCTTTGCTTTTAAACTGTATAACTTTGGTCAAATGTTTTGGGGATCCTTTCACAAGCTTCTCACAACAGTTTGAAGGAATTTTGGCCCATTCCTCCTGACAGAATTGGTGTAACTGAGTCAGATTTTGAGTCTGTCTTGCTCGCACAAGCTTTTTCAACTCTGCCCAAAAAATGTCTATAGGATTGAGATCAGGGCTTTGTGATGGCCACTCCAAAACATTCACTCTGTTGTCCTTAAAGCACATTTTCACTAATTTGGCAGTATGCTTAGGGTCATAGTCTGTTTGGAAGACCCATTTGTGGCCAAGTTTTAATTTCCTGGCTGATGTCTTGAGATGTTGCTTCAGTATTTCTATTGGATTTAGTTCTGGTCACTGTGGAGGCCATTGGAGTACAGTGAACTCACTTTTTGGACCATTCCCTGTAAATCCTAGAGATGTTTGTGTGTGAAAATCCCAGTAGATCAGCAGTTTCTGAAATACTCAGACCAGCCCGTCTGGCACTAGCAACCATGCCATGTTCAAAGTCACTTAAATCACCTCTAACTGCAGCAGATCGTCTTGACCATACATGCCTAAATGCATTGAGTTGCTGCCATGTGATTGGCTGCCATGTGATTGGCAGCTCAACCAGCCTAGCCAAGCTGGGAGTCAAGCCAAAACCAGCTATATCCAGCTTAAACCAGGCTGGTCAAGCTAGTTTTAGCTGGATTTGGCTGGTCATTTTCCAGCCTGACCAGCTAAGACCAGGCTGGAAATGGCTGGAAACCAGCCTGGAAATGGCCAAAACCCCTCTAAAACCAGGCTGGTCAACCAGCTAAAACCAGCCAACCAGCCTAGGCTGGTTTAAGCTGGATTTTTCAGCAGGTAGCAACAGAACAGAAAGTGGTTTAGTGTTTCTGGCTCCACACTGAGGACTTAATCAATCCCAGATGTGCATCATGAAGCAATTCTTCCTATACCAGCCTTAAAGAAAGAAGCTTTTATCCAGCTCTGCAATACTTTCAGATTCACAGCACTTCTCAAGTGGCATTAAGGTTTTTTCTTTCTTCTACGCTGGATATTTCCATTAACTCATGCTGAGCGTAACATAGACAGGCTCTCATAACATAGACATGAGCTAACCTTTCCTGTAGCTGCCATTAAATGTTGGTGAACATGCTATAGTGGCGAGAGGAGGAATTAAAAACACAGCACAAAGGCTGCGGATTCTCAAACAAACATCCCGGAGGGTGATTTATTCACAATATGCAGAAGGTGAAAGTGCAATGAAGGCAAGTAGTGCCCGGGAGGCTTCTGGCTGGTGAGTATGGGTGTATTCTGGGGTGTGCAAAAGGGTGCCGTCTAGGTGGTGTCAATCTTATCCTCTGGAATCTAGAGAGAGATATTAGCAACTGGGTAAGTCTGGAGTTTTGTAGTTCACCGAGTCTCTGCTGGCTTTCACTTATATCCTCCAGTGGCGCCCCCAGAAAATTTTCTTAGGGGTGGCCAAGTAAGGCCACAACAAATCTTGTGGTGGCACACAAAAAAATTATGAATTGTGTATATATTGTGAATAAGGAGTAATGTTATATTTTTGTTTTTGGTAAAAGAAATAATGACGTTTTAATGAATTCCAGTAATTACTCTTGAAATAATGTAATTTATTCCGCAAGTACAAGTGCAAACCAAATAAAAATCAATATTTAGTCTAAAACCTCTATCAGGTAAGTTATTTCTTGTACAACATACAATATATGCCATGTCTAACATTAATGAATTATGAATAATGAATATGATTAAGGAATGAATTAATAAACCAAACAAAACCCAACAAAATTTTGAAAAGCAGATTTCAAAATGCATCTAGTTATTTATTTTGGATTTGTGGTTTTCAATCAGATGAAACACAACTTTCTCGTTTCAAAAATAATTTCTTAATAAAAAGTGTGCAATCTCAGTGAATCAGCTTCGTCAGTGGTGCTGATCAATCCACAATAATTTAGTGGCTGCATTTTATTTATTCATTTATTTATAGAAGTATTGTGAATTTAAGTAAATACATTTAAATTAATAATATCAGCAACTATCATATTGGGGTGGCCACAGGGGTGGCCAGAGTTTACACAAGGGTGGCCGTGGCCACCCCTTGGGGGCGCCCCTAATATCCTCTCCAGGCTCTCCCGCTGATTGCTTGCAGATGGTGGTGGTGGTTGGTACTGATGAGGTGAGTCCAGGTGACGGGTATTTGGCTCTCTGGCAACGTAAGAAATGAGTACTCGCCACAACATCTACACACATGTGTAAACATATAAAGCGCTCAACATAAATGAGTACAGCCCTATTTTCAAAAAAGATATACACTCACTGGCCCTTTTA
The DNA here is from genome assembly GCF_049306965.1 of Danio rerio. Classification (NCBI taxonomy): domain Eukaryota; kingdom Metazoa; phylum Chordata; class Actinopteri; order Cypriniformes; family Danionidae; genus Danio; species Danio rerio. The sequence continues at coordinate 47,513,746 of NC_133187.1, read as the reverse complement.
TTAGGTACACCCTACCAGTACTGTGTTGGACCCTCTTTTACCTTCAGAACTGCCTTAATCCTTCGTGGCAGAGATTCAACAAGGTACTAGAAATACTCCTCAGAGATTTTGCTCCATATTGACATGATAGCATCACACAGTTGCTGCAGAACTCATTTTCATGTTCAAGAAACCAGTCTGAGATGATTCGTGCTTTATGTCATGGTTCGTTATCCTACTGGAAGTAACCATCAGAAAATGGGTACACTGTGGTCATAAAGGGATGGACATGGTCAGCAACAATACTCAGTTTGGCTGTGGCGTTGTCACGATGCTCAATTGGTACTAATGAGCCCAAAGTGTGCCAAAAAGATATCCCCCACACCACTATACTACCATCAGCAGTCTGAACCGTTGATACAAGGCATCCATGCTTTCATGTTGTTAAATCCAAATTCTGACCCGACCATCCGAATGTGGCAGCAGAAAGGGAGACTCATCAGAGCAGGCAACATTTCTCCAATCTTCTATTGTCCAGTTCTGCTGAGTCTGTGTGAATTGTGGCCTCAGTTTCCTGTTCTTAGCTGACAGGAGTGGCACCCGGTGTGGTCTTCTGCTGCTGTAGCCCATACGCCTCAAGGTTGGACGTGTTCAGAGATGCTCTTCTGCAGACCTCAGTAGTATCGAGTGCTTATTTGAGTTACTGTTGCCTTTCTGTCATCTGGAACCAGTCTGGCCATTCTCCTCTGACCTCTGGCATCAACAAGGCATTTGCGCCCACAGAACTGCCGCTCACTGGATATTTCCTCTTTTTCAGACCATTCTCTGTAAACCCTAGAGATGGTTGCGCGTGAAAATCCCAGTAGATCAGCAGTTTCTGAAATACTCAGAGCAGCCCATCTGGCACCAACAACCATGCCACGTTCAAAGTCACTTAAATCACCTTTCTTCCCCATTCTGATGCTCGCTTTAAACGTATATACACATACATAAATATTATAATGTAGACAATATATAATTAAAATGCTTGCAAAGTTTAAAAGTAACCACAAGATCACAACACAATCAATATCACATTAACTTTATTACAAACAAAAATCAAAACAAATCAACAGGCATCAGTTTGAGCACACAGTCAACATAATGCAGAAGTGTTTAGTAAATGCCGTATGTTTGCTGCGCTCCGTCTCGGTATCGGTCCAGGTATCTCAGCGGCTGTCCGTGAGGGTATTTCCTCTGTGGAGGGTGATAAACCGGAGGTCTCTGGTACTCAAACACCGGCTCTTTCATTTCTGCACAAAACAATCACGTCATCATTGAATTAATAGAGTGACAAGCCTTTTCACAAGCTTCGTTTGAAACCTAGTGTGAATGTTGTGGTTTGTAAGGAAGCTCGTATCCGCCTTAAACCATAATTAATCTGTGGGCGTTGTGGTGCGTTTCCCTTTCAGAAATGAAACACTTTATTTCACAGGGAGAGTTTAGAGTTTATTGCTCGTGGCAAAAACAGGTCAAATTTATAAATAGTTACATAATGTGGAGGAAACCCATGCAAACACAGGGAGAACATGCAAACTCCACACTGAAAACCCAACTGAGCCAGCCGGGACTCAAACTAGTGACCTTCTTTCTGTGAGGCGACAGTGCTAACCACTAAGCCACCGTGCCGCCTCTGTTTTGTTTTAATCTTATAATGTCAACAAGCTCGAGCAGCTTTATGATGAGTCACACTACACCTAGACTATTTATATATAACCTGTAGCTAAAAATACAGTGACTACAACTTTCAGATTCCAGATTTACAGGTGTAGCTTCCTCATATCATTCACTCACTTAGGATGTTGTGAAAGGTTTGCGTGACGGACTGATCCCACTGACACTGGAAAAAAGCCAGACCGGCAGGCGTAATCAGATCCTGGTGCTTCCTGTAGAAATCCAGCGTTTGGAAACTCCGCCGCTTCAGACTTTCGCTAAAAACAGAGACACAAATGATGGAAGTTAGAGTTATTAGCCCCCGCTGGATATTGTAATGTTAGGGTAATTAGGCATGTCATTATATAACAGTGGTTTGTTCTGTAGACAATCCAAAACAAATATTGTGTAAGGAGCTAATGGCTTTATATAGGTTTTTATATGGGTTAAAATAATTAAAAACTGCTTTTATTCTAGCCGAAATAAAACAAATCAGACTTTATATAGAAGGAAAAATATTATAGGAAATACTGTGAAAAATTCCTGAATCTGTTAAACATCATGTGGGAAATATTGGAAAAACAATGCACAAGACGGCGAATAATTCTGACTTAATCTCTATATTAAACTTTTGCACAATAACTTTTATGGCAATGTTAGGAGTTGCAGTGTTGAGGGGGTTTTCTGTGGGTTTTTCTAAATCTCAGAGGAGATCTGTATCTGCTGTCCTGCACGCACGCAGAGATTACAGACATTTTATTTGGGGAAAACAATCGTATTTGTTATGATGTGGAAATGATTGTTATTACCTTCCTTACTGAGAATATTAATGGTTGTGTGAAATGACAAATCTGAGATTATTTATCTGGTGAAAGAATCTCCAGAAATCACAGCTTTCAGAATGATAAACAATCAAATAAGTAATATACAGAAAATTATGATTATTTTTAATATAATTTTCATTAATTTATATATAATTATATATAATTCATATATAATATACAGAAAATTATGATTATTTTTATATAATTTTAATGAATTTCTATATAATTCTATATAATTTTTATATAATATACAGAAAATTATGATTATTTTTTATATAATTTTCAATTATTTATATATAATTTTCAATTATTGAAAATTATAGCTGATAAGAACTCGCGCGACAACACCAATATTCAGTACGCGCGCGGCGACAACACCCGCTTTAGGGTTTTCCAGCTCTTTTTGATCCCCGCTTCTAGCAGCACACTCCATTTCCGCATTACTGGATCTGTAGCAACAACAGACCGCAAGGGATTATGGCCAAGCCTGGGCTGATGGGAAATGTAGTTTTCGCTACCTCCCGTTCGCTTCATTCGCCTGAGCAAATTTTCTCAGAAGACCTATAGTTTTACCGAGTCATGCGACTACGGTAATATCGAAAAAAATTAATATTGCGGTATGACAGTATTTACAATACCGTTACATCCCTAATATATATATATATATATATATATATATATATATATATATATATATATATATATATATATATATATATTTATATATTTAAATTCAAATTCTTCTTTGGCTCTCGGCGAAGGCGGTCGCTCTTCTTCCCGCTCCGTCCCATATCTTTCCTTGCTAGCACCTCTTGTCTCGTCTTATTCTATCTCTGAGGCTCTCCTTGTCCTGCTTTTCCTAACGAAAAAGGAATTATGGATTTCATCAACTGGTCTCTGAATGCAATTGACACCATCTTCTCAACAAGATTGCTGGGCTCCGGGGAACCCAGCTGTCCTGCGGGGACGTTCGCAGCTGGATATGTGATGGACGGGTGGGAGAAGTGGAGAGTCCTCTGTCTAGCTGCTCTGTCTCTGGAGGATACTGAAGATATCTACCTATTCGGAACTTTGATAACAGGGTTTCTGCTGTTGGGCTTATGCGGGCCCCTGGGATATCAAAACCCCACTAGGCTGGCCGGCTTGATTGAAACACTGATGGGTAGGGTCGCGAATCAGACTTTGGTCCTTGCCCGCAAACTGGAAACCATCGAGGTGAAGCTAGCGGCTCTGCAACAAATTTTGGCCAGATCGGGAGACGAGTGATGGACATTAAATATCTGTGAAATTGGCAGATATTGACCTAAAGTGGAAGTATCTTACTGTCTTTTTTTCGGCTCTCCTCTTACTCCTGCCAGACGGCCTCGGCTGGAAGTAAACAACTCCCTGGGATAAGCAAGATAAGCGGACGCTCTGAAATTCCTCCCCTGTCAAGGACACCTGCGGGACTCTGGACTATGCAGGCTCACACACACACAAACATATCTACAGATAAACATTCACCACCGATCCCCATCCAAACGCCTTTGTGTGCTTTTACCCACGTGGGGCGTGGGCGGGGCTGTGACTTGCGCCGGAAATGGCTGCTGGACCAGTTGGCTGCCCGCACTCAACGGACTGTTTTCCATTACCCCTGTTCCCATCCCCTCTGTCTATGTTGTGTCTTGCCGGTGTGCTTATGCTAAGATAGGGCTGTTTTTCTCCCTTTTCTCACTTTGTCCTTATCAAGGGCAAGCTGAGGGGGTGTTTTTTAGCCTAACTGTCCAAATGTATCTTTCTTCGTTTCTAAATGCTACCTCCTAAGATCTGTCTCCCCTAAAAAGTTGTTTGTGATGTTTTGTGTATGGTCTGGGGGGTCCAATCTCGCTATACGAAAGTGTAGTGACAAATAAATTGAATCTGAATATATATATATATATAATATACAGTTCTGTCTTGATCTCGAATCTGATTGGCTGATCTGATTCCTGTAATAACAGCACTCGTATGGCCTCTTCACCCTTGTGTATTACTCCGATCGCATAGATTGACAGCAGATCAATGAACTCACTACAGTTTGACAAATATTGCTGCTGTTGGGCTACATAAAGTACTTTTGAAGCTTTTTAGGCATGAATGTAGTTGTGTAGATTGTTACTGCAGTTTATTTATAAAGACAGTGCCTATTTTAAATATTTATAATTTCAGAGATTCAGCACATTCGCGCCCATCAGCTGTTATACTGAGCAGAGGGTTGACGCTCCACCACAAGATGGCAACAAAGACCACATAAAAAGCCCTTAAAGGAGAAAAACTCAGCATAATTTCAAACTACAGCTGATCAAATAATTATTTAACAGGTAAGTGATATTCTAAGTCGATCTCTCTCTTTTGTATGTTGCAGTGCTGCACTTATAACATAATAATTGTAGTGTATTAAGTGCAAAATGGGACTCGCATATCAGGAACAACAGCAAAAAACTTAGAAATCTCTGCTGTTTAGCCTTATAACCTTAGAGCAGTGCTCACCAAACTTGTTCCTGGAGGGCCGGTGTCCTGCAGATTTTAGCTCCAACCCTAATCAAACACACCTGAACAAGCTAATCAAGGTCTTACTAGGTATACTTGAATCATCCAGGCAGGTGTGTTGAGGCAAGTTGGAGCAAAACCCTGCAGGGACACTGGCCCTCCAGGACCGAGATTGGTGACCCCTGCCTTAGAGTGTGAGCAAAATCACCTGTTTTGTCATTACTTTAGACATTATGTTAGAGAATCATTCATATACTAGCTATATATATAACAGTGGTCATATTCATAAGTACATCATATTGCTGCTATTCTTATTACCTTGTATAATTTTTTGCACATCTTTTTTTGCACACTTTTTTTTCTTCTTTTTTCCTTAATATTTAATTTTTGTTTATCTATACTTGCACTATCTGTGGAGCGGACCTGACCTACATTTCACTGCTGGTCATACTTTGTATAACTATGTATGTGACAAATAAAACTTGACTTGACTTGACTAGCTCTATAGCATTTAACAGCATAAATCAGACAGAACAAAATGAATGAGAACATCTTATCTGGCCTTTTTCTTTCTCTTTTATAGCAGAGCTGCTTGACTGGCGCAGTATTGTTTTGCTTTCATTAATGTTGCCTTACCATGGGACGGGTCTGACATCAGAGCCAAAATCCACCAGTGCGTCCTGTTTGAAGAGAATGAAGATGAATCGGTGCAGGCCTGTTCCTCTGGCAGGGAACGGACATAAGTAGGGGCAGATCTGATCTCCCGATGCCACAGCACGTCCCGGGATATTCCCACTGTAAACAGATGCAGTTCATTAGGTCAGTTTTAGGTCAGGGGTTTCCAGCCGGAGAGATATCTGTGTGGACTGATGTAAGAAACTCTTACGGACAGCTGGGGGCTTTTAAGTTTTATTATTAGAATCTGAAGAAATACTCACACGAGCCAGTGAAGATATTCCTGCTCTTCATCTAGCAGATGCTCATCTGCAAACACACACGTTTGTTATTAATTACTCTATCACCATCTAGTGGAGAAGCTTCGAACTGCAGTTCAATTGCTTTCACATTTATACACTTGAATATTTGTATTCTTGGCTGTTCAGTTGGCATTTCTGTGTGGAGTTTGCATGTTCTCCTCATGTTGGCGTGGGTTTCCTCCGGGTGCTCTGGTTTCTCCCACAGTTTAAACCCATGCACTATAAAGGAACTGGGTAGGCTAAATTGTTCGTAGTGTATGTGTGATGGGTGTGTATGGATGTTTCCCAGTGATGGGTTGCAGCTGGAAGGGCATCCACTGCGTAAAACATATGCTGGATAAGTTGGCAGTTCATTCCGCTGTGGCGACCCCAGATTAATAAAGGGACTAAGCCGAAAAAAAATGAATGAATGAATATTTGTATTTTTATATGCGAGTAAGAAAACTGCAGTATAAAAGAAAAGTTAAAATGTAAATTATCAAACTGCAGCTTAATTTCTTAAATGGTTGGATTTGCAATATTTTTATTTGTTTATCTACATTTCAATTTATTTTTATAACTAGCCTAAGATCTTTTTCAGCAATATGTTCTCACCTGCAATCAAAAAACTGCAGTTTTTTATTCATACATTTGCAACATTTTAGTTTATATGTGAATAAAAAAAGCAAGATCATATTACTAAAATATCAAATATCAAACTGCAGTAATTTTTTTACAGCATTACATTTGTAATATTTTTTTATGTGTATAATATGCTATATAAAAAGGTTATAATAAAAATATTATGCTGCAGTTAAATTATTAGATTTACAAAATTTTAGTTTATATAAATTAAGTTATTCATATAACTTTATATAAAGTTCAATATTTTAACTGCAATTAAATATGTTATTACATTTGCAAAAATTATATATATATATATATATATATATATATATATATTAAATTAAATTATAAATTTGTATTATTATTATTATTATTAACATTATTATTGTTGTTGTTGTTATTAATATTATTATTATTACTATTAATATAATTGTAATAATTTTAATAGTTTTTATGATATATGCACAAAAAATATTATTTTAATGAAATATTGTTGCACATTGGATTTCCAATAACAATAACAGAAGCAATAAATTAAGATTTAAATGTAATCATAATAAAACTTTAACTATTTAATATATTAATAAAAACTCTAATAGCACAATAATACTCAGGCATGTGATCAGCCGAGGGCAAAAAAAGAAAGAAGACGAAAACTCCCCCTATTTATTAAAAATAATAAATTAATTAAAAATAATAATAATAATCTTGCGTATTGGCTTCGTCATGCATGCGCACATTATAGGGCTACATTATATACACAGTAGCCAAATGGGTCATCCCTGAATGACGTCCAGAATGAAGCAGTTAATGCTCCTTCTTAAGCTGCAGTCACACTAGAGTTTGATAATGCGAAGCTGAAGTCGTGTGGAGCTGCGAAAAGGGGCGGGATTAAGTAAGATTATTAGACATTTAAAAAAGCGAGCGATTTGCTCCATGTTTTAAATTTCTGTCCAAAGATGTCATTTTATGATCCTCAATTGGTCTCACGCAGTCAAGTGATGCTACTTAACAGGTCAGAGTTCACCAAGCTTGAACTTTGCACCGCAGCGACCTGCGATGACCTTGCGTTTCCAGTCTGACACATTTGCGTGCGTATGAAAGGAAGTCTATGGGGAGAAAAGTCAAGTGTGACCGCAGCTTTATTCACAACGGTGAACAATGACAGCGCAAACCATCAATCAGGTCATCTGCTTTGATGATGATAAACCCCACTTAGATTAACGAAAATTACAGGGGTCGCCTCATTGAGCTTGGAAAATACAGAAATCCGTATCATCTAAGAATCGCATCCCTGAATACTATTATTATTCCTATTATTCTAATTCTAATAATGGTTTAACAGTAATAAGATGATTGGATGCGCCTGATCATGGTGATTTTATAAATGTGTGAATCTCTTAAACACACCTGGGCTGGTTAATAACAGCGTCCACAGAGAATCTTCTTCAGCTTCATAATGAACATGAGGAGCTTGTTCTGCCTGAGGAACACACACACACACACACACACACACACACACACACACACACACACACACACATACACATTTGATTAATTTATACATTTACATTTAGTCATTTAGCAGACGCTTTTATCCAAAGCAACTTACAATTGAGGACAAGGAAGCAATTTACACAACTATAAGAGCAACAATGAATAAGTGCTGTAGGCAAGTTTCAGGTGTTTAAAGTCTAAGAAAGAAAGTATTAGTAATTTTTTTTTTTCTGAGTACAGTTAGTGGTATATCCAGAGAGGCAATTGCAGATTAGTAAGGGAAGTGGAGACTAAATAGTTGAGTTTTTAGTTGTTTCTTCAAGACAGCGAGTGACTCTGCTGTTCTGATGCAGTTAGGGAGTTCATTCCACCAACTGGGCAGATTGAACGCGAGCGTTCGCGAAAGTGATTTCTTCCCTCTTTGGGATGGAACCACGAGGCGACATTCATTCACAGAACGCAAGTTTCTGGAGGGCACATACATCTGCAGCAGTGAGAGCAGATAAGAAGGAGCAAAGCCAGAAGTCGCTTTGTAGGCAAACATCAGAGCTTTGAATTTGATGCGAGCAGCAACTGGCAGCCAGTGCAAACGGATGAGCAGCGGAGTGACATGTGCTCGTTTAGGTTCATTAAAGACCACTCGTGCTGCTGTGTTCTGAAGCAGCTGAAGAGGTTTGATAGAGTTAGCTGGGAGCCCGGCTAGTAGAGAGTTGCAATAGTCCATGGAGAGAACAAGAGCTTGAACAAGGAGTTGAGCTGCATGTTCAAATAAGAAGGGTCGGATCTTTCTGATGTTATAGAGTGCGTATCTGCACGATCGAGCAGTTCTAGAGATGTGGTCAGAGAAGTTTAGTTGGTCATCAATCGTTACTCCAAGGCTTTTCACCATATTGGATGCAGTAATGGTTGCCCCGTCCATCTGGATTGAAAAGTTATGGTGTAGAGTCGGGTTGGCGGAAACTACAAGCATTTCCGTTTTTGCGAGGTTAAGCTGAAGATGATGATCTTTTATCCAAGGTGAAATGTCCAACAGGCAGGCTGAGATGCGAGCTGGAACCGAGGGATCATCAATTTATTTGGAATGACTAATACTAATTAAAGCAGCACAGCATCCAAATAATCAAAAAGAGCCTGTGATGTTTCACAGTACAAGCAGTAGATACAACCATTGAGTTTCTTTTGTGTGACAATATTAAAATACTCAATCAATTCAGCATTTCACTTATAGTGGTAAGTAAATGGATTAAGGATAGAGATGGCATCGTCTTTTCCACACATGCAGACTGCCTATTATTGCAGACACAGAACAGTATTTAGCAATTTGTTTAGAGTCTTTCTCACTGAGTCCGGCGACTTGTAATCCTCTCACACACAGTTTGTGAACGTGTCCTAGGCTACCATGCATTAAAACACCTAACTTTATGTTGTAGTTTTTTCTGAATAGCACAAATCCGTGTATGCTTCAAAACAGCAGCCCTTTTTTAATACTTCATCCACAACTACTTTAGCCCCTTTCACACATACAGACCTTTCCGGAAAATTGCCGGCAATTTTTCGGAAAGGTTGTATGTGTGAACAGGTCCTTTTTGAAAATACCGGTAAATTCGTTCTGGCTATTTTCCGGAAAGAGAAGTTGTAACATTACCGGCAATTTGCCGGAATGCTGCGCTGTGTGAATGCAGAAGGAAGATTACCGTAATAAGCGCGTGCACGTCTAGAACGTGCTGACGTGAGACGTCTGCTTTAGCCAATCACAACAGTCAGACGCATTTACGTCCGCGCGGTTTGTGAGAATAAAAGCCTTTGAATATTTTTCCAGACACATTTAGCTGCTAGATGTTAGTCAGATCACGTTTATATGTTCTTCTTAATGCCAACTGTGTAAATAATCATCGATGAGATGCTTATGATAAGCCGTTGTTTGTTTACCTTCAAGCTTTGCGTGTGCTTGTGAAACAGCCTGTGAGCGCCTGCACACGCACATATTATGAACATCTCGACATGCGAAAGTGATCCTGCGAAAGTTGTTCACAATATTGATCATCCACAGAGTTTTTAATTTAGTCAAATGTTTACAAATACAAGCGCAGCCGTTTAAACCTCATTTGTGGTGAATGATGTCAGAATTTACCGGTATTTTGGAATGGATGTGTGAATGCTCTTTTCCGGAAAATTTCCGTAACGTCCTCGCCTGTGTGAACAGCGCTTTTTTCAATATACCGGTAAAGTCTTTCCGGAAATTTTCCAGATATTTACCGGTATCACTGTGTGAAAGGGGCTAATATCAGGAGTGTTTGGAAAATCTCTAATGACAGTACTCAAAACATGTGCATTACTGTTCAATGATGGAAACCAGTTCATTTGTACAGTCTTGTTAATGTATAGTTAGCGCCGGAGCAAGCTGAACTGCCGCTCTTGGCAGAGGACGGTCATGCCGCCCTCAACCCGAAAGAGAAAACTAAAGTGACCGGTTATCAACATGAAGAACGGGGGAACAACTAAGGACGCGGGTGACGAGGGATGTGTCGAGGACGCCGCCCTCTATATTCTGCCGCCCTAGGCAGCCACCTAGGTCGCCTCTATATGCTTATTTCACGCGGCCGCCATTTTAAAGAACCAAAGCGAGGTTGCGGTGGGAAGAAACCCGGAAGTATAGGACCAGCACTGTAAACATTCCAGGAACATGCTGTGTACTACAAACCTCCAGCTGTTGCAGAGATTTCAAAATGCAGAAATGGTGTAAACATTACTTCAATATCATTCAGTAAGTTTATTTGAAACAATTAAAAGCAATTTAGCATCAAACAAGATCACAATCTCAGTGATGCGCTTAAGTGTCCTTCTGGGCTTCAGCTCATGGCACTAGTTAAACACCGTGAGGACGCTTTCCTGCTTCAGCCTGTGTAACCCGGTGAGTGATAACACTGCAGTCCTCTGCAGCACACTCTATGTGTTGTCTGTAACAGTTAATAGTTTTGTCCTCTTACTGAAGTTTTAAACCCGGCTATTTCCCGCTAATATGGAAGCGCTGCTGAGCGCGGATGACTCGACTGATCTTCACGGCTTCGCGCTTCAGTCTCCGTGTATCTGTGTTTGGTTTGCACTCAGGTTACCGCTCTTCACCCCGTGCAAGCACAAATAAACGGACTGGAGCTTGAAGCAGCCGTCAAGATCAGTTGAGTCATCAAGCAGATCGCTCGTCTGTCTGTGTTTGTGCTCAGTATACAGCGGTGGGTGAACTGATGACCTTCTCGACCAATCACAATCATTTCTGTTGAACACGTGAACACAATGGCAAATCAGCGCTGTTTTAAGAAAACCATCAACATTGCCTTAAAGGGTCACGAAACACCAAAACACATTTTTTGAGCTGTTGTCAGTCGTATATGTGTCCCACACTGCTAAAAACACTATTAGGACACCTATATTTCACTAAAAAGTGTAAATTGGTTGTTTTTGCGTTATTTCAAGCAAATTCGTACTTCCTGTTTGAAATGAATTTTTGAAGCTGCGTCACGGCCATGACATAATAGCCTGTATTCCAGCGTGCAGACTGGACGTCTGCGCCAGAGTGTGTCTTATTACGTCTTACAGTGTGTTGCATTAATGCATGAGTAAGGCTTGGTTCAAACCAATCAGCGCGCTCTATTGTGCAACTTTATTAATATTCATTACTGTGTTTACACGACATAGAAGCCACGTTGTGTTGGCAAAACAAGCGTGAAGTGTTGCTTTTATAGTTTGCTGCCGTTAAGTTTCGTTTTCTTTTTCTCTCTGTGAGAGCTCAGACTCACGTGTGGATTAACAGTGTACGCGACGCGCGACAACAACTTACGTGTCTAAGGAGGATTATTGTTTACCTGAGAGCTGTTCTCATCTGCAAACGCTGAGATCTGGAATCGCTTGTAGTCTTCTCTTCATAAAGATGCGGCTCTAGTTGCTGGTGATTGTCCTGTCTCTACAGATTTGGTGAGCGACTAGTGCTCTTTGTTTATTCAGTTTGTTCGTATCGAACTAAGTTAACTATTGCACTGTAACATGTTAGGACCACAACCAAACTTTAACCTCGTGTGAGGTTTTTAACCGCATTTTGTGACCGGAATAACACACGCGGCTTTCTGACGCTACCTGCCGTGTGCATCTAAGTTTCCGGGAAATGCTGAGGTTTTTTTTTCTCTCATTCGCCATGCGATATCAAACATTGCATAAAAAATACACGCTTAGAGCAGTTCCTCGAATCAAATATCTCGTTTGTCGCGAGGGGCACGAATTAATTCCCTGAATGAAAGAGCCAAACTGCAGTTAAAGTCCACCATTTAATAATTTGGCAAATAATTCCACTACACATGTCCATGTAGGTTAAACACCATCACTTTCTCCTGTGTGTGAGTATTTTGACTGAAACTCGCCCGTGCCCAAATAGACACTCCCACACCCTCCCACTTTAGTTCCTCCGACACTCCCCCCTAAACAGAGCTAGACACGCCCACTTTTCTGACTTTTTCCAAAGTAGAGGTGTGAAAACACCCTGCTGAAACGAGCGGGTTTCATTGCCCTTTAAATATTAGCGCGAAATTGCCGTTTTTTTTTTTTTAATTCAGTATCGTAACAAGTCCAATAAAGTGAAAGAATCAGTTTATTAACTCTAGTTTGATAAATGGCATCTAAAACGTGTGTTTGGGAAAGAAAACGTTAGCTAACTAGTGCCATTTCCCTTAACTTAGCTGAAAATGAGCTCTAATATCCCTTATTACATTCACCATTCATTCAGAACGGACCTTCGGGTCACCCGGAAGGAGGAGAAATTATACATTTGTGTCACTTTCTCTTCGCTGATAAGCTATATAGCCAGTTACACAACATTTCTATGTAACTCCCAATAATACTTCCGGGTTTCTTCCCACCGCAGCCTCGATTTCGCTTTTGAAAATGGCGGCCGCGTGAAATCAGTCTATAGGCGCGCCAGCCCTGTGTATAGAACATTGACTCTGTTCACCTCTTAAGCTGTGATGTTCACAATGCGATCATGACATGTGATATAAAGGCCTTTGAACAGCCGTTCATTCAACATGCTGTTGATTCCGCCATTCTGCCGCTTTGCAGTAGACAGAAGGGCTCATGATGTTTCGGGTACCACACGGACAGATTATACTTTGTAGGGAGTGTTTGTAAACAAGCTCTGATGACGATCTTAAGAATAGTGTGATTTAATAGAATCAATTCAATCATTCAGTATCCTCACCTGACTCGGCGTTAGATGATTCCCATAATGCACTGCTGCGCTGCTGTCATCTCCATACCCTATGCGGAGCATGACCCGCGGTGTGAAATACGCCATGGGGAACAGATCTTTATAGATGCCGTAGTGTTCAGCGAGTCTGCGGATCTGATGCGGTCCGTTTGTTTTCTCCCATTCAGACTTTACTTCGTCTAGAGACACACGGTCTGGAAGCAATAAATGAGGAAAGCGCACATTAAATGTCAGAATTATTATTGATAATGAGATATAATGTCTCTAGACAAACAGTCATTGAGCCTCACATGTTTGTAGTCGGTTTGCTCTTTCCAGCTCTGGGTTCTTCTTGTTCTCCTGAACCACCTTCATCCTCTCCTTCACCTCCATCTTTCTGGATGGACGGTGATACGGGAGCCCGATGTCCACCGGTGCAATGGCTAAACACAAATACAGCCAAAACATTACAAGCTGAATGCTCATTAACACACAAAATAACAACCAGCAGCTTAATAAATACGAATGATGACCAACATATGATATTACAGCTCTTGTAAATGTAACCTGAAATTTCAAAACAGCACAGTGTGTGTATTCATAACTCAACACTTACAGTTGAGGAAACAAGGACATTTCCACAGCAAGGTTATTATAGTTAACGAAAACGAACGAAAAAACGAAAACTAAAATGTAAAATAATTGTCGTTAACTGAAATAAAAATAAAAACGAGAGTTTTTCAAAAAACTAGAACTAACTGAAACTGTATTGTGTAGATACAAAACTAACTGAAACTAACTAACATGATAGCAAAAACCTCCTTCATTTTCGTATTTGTAAATGTATTTAATACATAATCTTACTGTAAGCCTTTTAGAAGTAAATCTGTTTACTCCGCGCTGCAGGTGTTTGACGGCACCTTAGAGTCTGTACTCCTGCAGTCATTGGCCAGATAGAGCCGGTTCTCCTCCAGTCATCCTCACTGTTGCTCCCGCGACAAAAACAATGAGATTTTAAAACTTGCACCTTAACAAATATCCTGATTTTGAAAAAAAATAAATAAATAAAACTATACTGAAACTAACTAAAACTAAACTAAAACTAAGCAATTTCAAAATATAGAAACTAACAAAACTAGTAAATCTGCCTCTAAAACTAATTAAAACTAACTGAATTTGAAAACAAAAAGTCGAAACGAAATAAAAACTAAAACTAATGAAAAATCCAAAACTAATATAACCTTGTTCCACAGTATGTCCTATAATATTATTATTATAATGTCCTATAATATTATTATTATTATATTTTTTCTTCAGGAGAAAGTCTTATTTGTTTTATTTCGGCTACAATATAAGCAGTTTTTAAAAAAATTTACAACTATTTTAAGGTCAAAATTATTAGTACCTTTATATATTTATTTAACTAATAAATCTATTATTATACAATGACTTGCCTAATTACCATAACTTGCCCAATTAACCTAGTTTCAATGTCACTAAAGCTGAATACTAATATCTTGAAGAATATCTAGTCAAATATTATGTGCTGTGATCATGGCAGAGATAAAAGAAATTAGTTAATAAAGCTATTATGTTTAGAAATACAGTATATATGTAGAACAAACTACGGTTGTGCCGACAGATGATGCCATCGTCCATCGCCGTTGGCCGACAAACTTCACGATGCTGAGCCAGCATTGCGATCCATCGCCCTGCCCCACATTTATATTGATATATAACTTAATATTTGCATGTCATCTTAATAGCAATAGACTTGGATTTGTTTACTGCAGCAAGTCGACATGACAACTGTTTTAAACCATTCCCGAGCGCTGCGTTTCACGTTCCAAGTGCAGACAAAGAGCTTAGAGATGCATTCTACGTGAATGTCTCCCGAATCCGCGCATGTGGTGAACATTTTGCAGCAAAAATTGGTCGCACACAACAATTTTAAGCACTCGCAGAAATGCTCCCAAATATATTTTAAGGTCGCATAGATAAAATTTCGGGCGCATATGCGACCAAAATGGTCGCAATATCGAGCCCTGCAATACGAATGATGACCAACATATGATATTACAGCTCTTGTAAATGTAACCTGAAATTCTAAAACAGCACAGTGTGTGTATTCATAACTCAACACGTATGTCTGATAATATTTTTTCTTCTAGAGAAAGTCTTATCTGTTTTATTTCGGCTGGAATGAATGCAACTTTAAAAAAATTTACAACCATTTTAAGGTCAAAATTATTAGCACCCTTATATATTTAATTAGCTAAGAAATCTATTATTATACAATGACTTGCCTAATTACCATAACTTGCCCAATTAGCCTAGTTAAGCCTTTCAATGTCACTTTAAGCTGAATACTAATATCTTGAAGAATGTCTAGTCAAATATTATGTGCTGTGATCATGGCAGAGATAAAAGAAATTAGTTAATAAAGCTATTATGTTTAGAAATACAGTATATATGTAGATAAAACTATGGTTGTGCCGACAGATGATGCCATCGTCCATCGCCGTTGCCCGACAAACTTCACGATGCTGAGCCAGCATTGCGATCCATCGCCCTGCCCCACATTTATATTGACATATAACTTAATATTTGCATGTCATCTTAATAGCAATAGACTTGGATTTGTTTACTGCAGCAAGTCGACATGACAACTGTTTTAAACCATTCCCGAGCGCTGCGTTTCACGTTCCAAGTGCAGACAAAGAGCTTAGAGATGCATTCTGCGTGAGTGTCTCCCGAATCCGCGCATGTGGTGAACATTTTGCAGCAAAAATTGGTCGCACACAACAATTTTAAGCAGTCGCAGAAATGCTGCCAAATATATTTTAAGGTCGCATAGATAAAATTTCGGGCGCATATGCGACCAAAATGGTCGCAATTTCAAACCCTGCAATACGAATGATGACCAACATATGATATTACAGCTCTTGTAAATGTAACCTGAAATTCTAAAACAGCACAGTGTGTGTATTCATAACTCAACACGTATGTCTGATAATATTTTTTCTTCTAGAGAAAGTCTTATCTGTTTTATTTCGGCTGGAATAATAGCAACTTTAAACAAATTTACAACCATTTTAAGGTCAAAATTATTAGCACACTTATATATTTAATTAGCTAAGAAATCTATTATTATACAATGACTTGCCTAATTACCATAACTTGCCCAATTAGCCTAGTTAAGCCTTTCAATGTCACTTTAAGCTGAATACTAATATCTTGAAGAATATCTAGTCAAATATTTTATATATATATCAAATATCTATATCAAATATATATATATGTGCTGTAATCATGGCAGAGATAAAAGAAATTAGTTAATAAAGCTATTATGTTTAGAAATACAGTATATATGTAGAAAAAACTACAGTTGTGCCGACAGATGATGCCATCGTCCATCGGCGTTGGCCGACAAACTTAACGATGCTGAGCCAGCATTGCAATCCATCGCCCTGCCCCACATTTATATTGACATATAACTTAATATTTGCATGTCATCTTAATAGCAATAACAGTCTTTTCATGAGCTGTGTTAAATTTTACATATAGCTGCCGCTTGCACAGCTAACAGCATCATGAGGATTAAATGAAGGATTATACAGCACCTCTCACGCTTAAAATGTGTAGATTCAGCGGCAAACACTGTTACCTGCAAACCCCGTCCCACAGACTATACAGTAAATGGCTTTAGTCATTTTCATAGCGGACTTGAAGCCACTGGAAGTCTTTTATCCACTCTTGTAAAAATGTAAATGGTGGATTAAAATTCAGCAAATAATAAGATGTGCCTTTATTAGTAACTTTAGGTAAATCTGTCAGTGTTATTTTCATTCTAATCTACAGCGCTTCACATTTTTGCGGTTGTAGCTCCTGACATCTGAAGGCAGGAGGCATTAACTAAGTGATTGACGGCTGATATTAACCAATCATTCGCGTTCAGTTAGAGCAGTGGGCCAATAAGAAGAGCACAAAGGCGGGGCAATCATTGCAGGCTTTTTTTACTTCAGCAAGTTCACATGACAACTGTTCATAGATATATATATTAGATGTCGCCTACCCTGTTATTGTCTATTGGAAGGAATGCATCAATAGAGCCGCCATGTTGGAACAGGGTAGCGCTCCTTTGAAATGAATGCAGGACCAAAGTACAGTAGAGGCCATCCAAAGCCAGAGATATACACATATACACATATATCTATGGTCGGGAATTTTCCTGGATATTAGTATGCAAATTTTTTTTCTAATTACGAAAATTATAATTTTACATCACTTTTCTACATTGATGGATCAGTGACCGCACGGCCATTCCTGACAAAAAGCTTGTGTTTGTGTGTACATAAATGTACTATCCACCCTCCCTGTTAAATTTGATCTAATCATGTCCTGAAACACAGCTCCTCTCCTGCTTTCACTTCTCATACTGACGGAGGGAGTGATTCGTTTGTGAATGAATCTCCGTTATGAACGACTCTTTCACTAGCCGACAATAATACAAGTTTCTGGCACCGCAGCGTCTCGTTGTCATATTTCTTTTGCATTGTTTGCTTATTTTATTCAACAAAACTAGCATAAGCCGGGTATTTAGTGCGAGTTGGAGCTACTTTGCCTTATGGTAAATTTTATCATCACATTACCTGATTAGCACAAAAGTTCATAACATACAAAAACGTAAAAAACTGACTCTTACCTATGAAATGTTCTGCCTTTGTGCTTTGTTTTCTTTGTTTGCTCGTTACTACACCCATAGACAGCGCTAAAGTCCCGCATTTTCATGTAGTAACACTGTCTTGACTAGTGCGGTTGAATAACATTTGTCCTGGGAGCACTGTACAAATATGGCGGCGCTATTGACGCATGCTCAGGGTCCCTATGCGATATCTAGTGTATATATCTATGACAACTGTTGATCTGCTCCTGAGCGCTGCGTTTGCCCTTTAAGGTGCAAAGATGCATTCTGCGTAAATGTCTCCTAAATCCGTGCACGTGGTAAGGATTTTGCAGTGAAAACAATGATAATGTATGCACTACAGTGAACTCCAAACAAACTCTCGTCTCCTCCACCAGCTGTGGGAAAAGAAATTAGAACGACACAGATCACTGTGTCCTATTCATGCCAGAGTCCTGCAAAAAAAAAGTGGTAATTTATTTGTAACTTTATTTATTTATGGTTTGGTTATGGGTAAAGCAAGACCATTTGGGTCAGGTAGTGAAAACGATAGGCTACAATTAATTAATTCCTTATGAATTAATTGATAATTGATACGACGATGGAATAGTCCATCGTGATGTTTCACATTAGACATCGTACGACGCCAAATTGGTCAACATTGCTCAACCCTAGAACAAATCTCTCTGTTGGACAGAAAAATATGAAAGAATGATCATTTAACAGAAGGGCGAATAATTCTCCCTTCATCTGTACCTTGTTTGGTCTGGTCCTGTGTGTGTTTCCTGTAGGTTTTCCACCAAACATCTTTCAGGTCGGCCTCTTCTGCTGCCCGTATATATCGAGTGTAGCTGCGATATTTCTCCAGAGAGTCCAGCTGAGTGCTTTTGATGTCCTCATTGGGCATCGGACCCAGAGGAGCCGCCCGCCGACTTAGGACAGCTGCAGGAAAGTCAACACAGCATTTAGTTTTAACATAAAAGAAATAAGACTTAATAATAATAATAATAATAATAATTTAAATAAAAATACATATTTGTTGTAGAAAAAAAATTGTTATAATAAAAAATATATTTAAACAAATTATAATAAAAATATATTAAAACAAATATATTAATATTTTGTGTAAATACATAACAATAACAATTATTTTGAATAAGGTAATAAAACATTCATCTTTTACTTTATTAATAACATTACATTTTTAGAAATGTTAAATGCAAAATAATGCAATGCTATAATAATGTTGCTATACAAATATAAGAAACAGCAAAAAAAAAATTTTGTGTAATTGTGTAAAGTCCCATTAATGTTGCATAATAAAAACCAATATACAGACAAATATAGCAATATTATTGTAAAAGTATCAATATAAAAGCTTAATATATAATATTAAATATACTGTAATAATATTTCATTATAAATATCAAATAAACAACTATAATAATACAAAGTCGTAACAATATTAAAACGATGTAATACAAATAAAATTATCAGCATTATAATATTATTATCAGAAATGTATCAATATAAAACTCAAATATATAATATAATAAGATATTACAAATATTGTAATAATATTTTGCTATAAATATTAAACTGCCATAAATGTTATAACGTTGTAATAAAAATGCCACAATAATCATATAACATTAATTTTTAGACCAAATGTGAGATATGCAGCGGCTCAAAAAGCTTATAGACACACGAAAATTAATGAAAATAGATACTAATAAATAAATTATCGGTTAAATGATGAAATCAGAGTGTGTCTAAACAGGTAAAGGTCATTCATAACAGCAGACACGCGCGCGTGCACAATCAGCTGCGGCTTAACTAATTATTTTACTAATTAGCTGCTCAATAAATTAAATCTCCGTTCATTATCGCTCACCGGTGGACCGGAGGCCCCGGGAGTGCCGTTTCAGTCCCGCATCCACCGCCGCCCGCAGCAGGACGCACGACAATCCGCGCGCCGCCATGATGAACCGAACCGGCGACGCTCAGTGACGTCAGAAAACAAGTGTGCGTACGCGTCACCACGTCAATGCGCGCCTGCGTATGGAAAAAGGCGACGAGTTTCACCCATGAGAGAAACCCGAGAAACCCAATAACGCTCAGGAATCGGGATTATTTCACATTTCTGCACAACCGATGAGTAAATGTTCATGTGGGTTTAATTAAAAAGGAGTTTTATATATTAATGATTAATGTCTAGCTTTAAAAATCGGTCTTATGTAGCGTCGATGTGGGGTCAGGTGGAGTTTGTTTATTTACTGATTATCGATGTTATGAATTCACTGAATTAGCTTTTGGCTTTAATTCCTAAGTCGAATGTATTTTATTTGCTCATGTAATTGTCTAAATGTAGATAGCAGTTGAAATTAAACAGACTTAATTCAAGAAATATGACATACATGCTCAAATATATATCTATCTGTCTGTATATATGTAACATGTCTGTGTATTTAATCCATTTGTTTGTCTTTCTATTTATGTTTCTATCAATTTATATATTTGTCTGTCTAGCTAGCTATAATATCTATCTATCTATCTATCTATCTGTAAGTTAATGTCTGTATATTTAATCCATTTGTTTGTTCTTCTATTTAGTATCTGGCTACGATTTCGGTCTGTCTGTCTATCTATCAATAAGTTAATGTCTATATTTAATCTATTTGTTTGTCTTTCTGATTATGTATCTATACTCTATAACTATTTCTATCTATCTGTATATCTAAACACCTGTGTATCCATCAGTCTATTTGTTTATCTGTCTGTTTATTTGTTGATGTATAGTATTTATGTAGCTGTCTGTCTATCAATCTGTATTGTCTGTCCAGGGTTAAACGCTAAGGATATTTTCTACTGGCCCGATTGGACCAGTGGTTCAGATTTTTACTTGCCCTGCCAAAATTTTCACAGACTCCACACCCAAAAAATAATCATACTTATTAGCCACATATTTTTAATAATAGGTTTAAAAATAATGTCTGTCAATCAAAAATGTACATATTTTCATTCATTCATTCATTTTCTTTCCGGCTTCATCCCTTTATTAATCTGGGGTTGCCACAGCAGAATGAACCACCAACTTATCCAGCATATGTTTCACGCAGTGGATGCCCTTCCATCTGCAACCTATCACTGGGAAACATCCATACATACTCATTCACATACTCATACACTACGGACAATTCTGTAGCTTACCCAATTCGCCTATAACGCATGTCTTTGGACTTGTGGGGGAAACTGGAGCACCCGGAGGAAACCCACACCAACATGGGGAGAACATACAAACTCCAAACGGAAATGCCAACTGACCTAGTTGAGGCTCGAACCAGCAACCTTCTTATAGCGCTACCCACTGCGCCACCACGTGGCCCAATTTAAATATTTTAAAAATGTTAAAATATTTATCAGTAAAATATAGCAGTATGGAAAAGTGCAGGTATTTTATTGCAAAACAAAAGGTGGCTGACTTGACGGCAAACTATGCAAAACATCAATTGCAAAAAAATTTATTTACAACATTCAATCAGAAAAAATGAAAAGCAACATGGTGTTTACGACTTCACAGAAAAAGGGAATTTAGAGGCTTAAAAGCACAAATAGTTTCTCGATTCTAAAGGGTGATTTATTCTTCTGTGTCAAGCGCACGAGTATGCTACGGTGCGGCCTGCGTGTGGACGCATATCCCTCGCCGTGGCCGGTGGCGTCACTGACGCACACCTCTCAAAAAATGTAACTACACGTTGCAACAGCGCGTAGCGCAAGCTCTGTGATTGGTCGGCTTGGTAGCGCTGACGAGTGTGGGTGGGACCGAGAGCCACTCGAGCTCTGGAACAATTGTTTACAAGTGTGGAGTCTCGTAAACGAGCTCCGGATGAAAAGTTTTGTTTCGTGTTTACCTCATGGTTAACATTGTTGCACGTCCGCTGGTTCCTGCCTCAAAATAAGTAAGTTTGAGCCACTTGTACATTCAGGAAGCCTTCAGAAAAAACAAAACACCAGTGAAGAAACTCGACACAGAGAAACATAAACACCTTACTCTCAACTAGCGTTTCGGAATTGTTAATGCAGACCAACAGAAACAGCACGCAGAAGTATAAAGCCTGGTTTATACTTCTGCGTCAAGTGACTGGCGTTTCTCTGTGTCGAGTTTCTATGCTGGTGTTTTGCTTTTCCTGAACACTTCCTGAATGTACAAGTGGCTTAAACTCACTCATTTTGAGGGAGGAACCGGCGGACGTGCAACAACTTTAACTGTGAGGTAAACACAAAACAAAACCTGCCACCCGGAGCTCCTTCACGGGACTCCACACTTGTAAACAATCGCTCCATCTGGCTCGCGACGGTCGTGCGGCTCTCGGTCCCGCCCACACTCGTCAGCGTTACCAAGCCGACCAATCGCAGAGCTTGCGCTACGCGTCATTTTTTGAGAGGTGCACGTCAGGTGCGACGCCAACGGCCACAGCGTAGGGCTATGCATCAACGCCTTAGCATACACGTGCGTTTGACGCAGAAGTATAGATCAGCCTTAAATGCACAGCAACACGTGTTGTATGCGCCGTGGGTCACGCCGATCATTTGATGCAGATGTATAAACCAGGCTTAAAACTGTATTTGCACGCAATTGACAAATAGTCGCAGGCAAATAAAAAATTTTGTCACAAGGCAGCACTAGTCTGATCGAGCCAGTAACGATTCTGCCTACTGTCCCGAGCATTTCTTTTTTTTTTTTTTTTTTAAATGTTTTATTTATACGTTGTGAAACATTACAAAAATATACAAAGACATAAACATGTAACAATAAGCAAATACACTGAAGAATATTTTGAGCAAATAATAATAAAAATAAATAACTAAATATTATAAATAAATAAATAATAATGAAAATAAATAGATAAATAAATAAAAAAAACAACACTAGTGCAATCTTGTATACAGAAAAAACAAGTCTACAATGTGTTGACCAGAAATAGTTTCCTGTAAAAGCTGGGCATTAGGTGGTGGGGGTCCCGAACATTTCTCACGCTGACCCTGGGCCATCAGGCAGTCATTATTGTTGAGCCCTGCTGTCTATCTTTTTGTCAACATGAAATGTTAACAGTTGAAGGCCAGTAAAAAAGACAGTACATTGAACCACACGATCTTTTACGGCAGCATGACCCCAATAGCAGTTCTTTATGGGCGGTTATATTTACTGCTTCTTTATTTATTCATAATTTTATTGATTTTTTTATTCTTCCAGACTTCCGGATCTCCAATGGAGGATCACATGCAGTGCACGATCTGCTTGGACCAGTTTAAATTCCCAGTGACCATCCCATGCGGTCACACCTTCTGCAAGACATGCATTTCCAAATTCTGGGATGGTCGAGAAAAAGACTTCCAATGCCCCGTTTGCAAAGAATGCTACGAGACGAGGCCTCAGCTCAACCGTAATGTGTCCATGTCAGTGTTAACAGAAGTGGCCTGCACAGTTAGTCCAGTGAAGAGTGATGTTTGCAGGGGGGCCGCCTTCCAAACGGAGCCCGAACAGATCTGTGAGCGGCACCAGAAACCTCTGGTCATTTACTGCAGGAACGACGGCATGTGTGTCTGCTACGAGTGCTCGCTAAATGAATGCAAAGGCCACGATAAGATCTTGGTGGAAACAGAACAGAGGAATAGAGAGGTGAGCACGCATAACCATCATGTATAAATACTAGTGCATGTGATTAATCACATGTAAAATAAAAGTTTGTTTTGGCATAATATATGTGTGATGTGTGTATATTATTTTTATTATTATTTTATTTTTAAAGTGTTTTTAATTATCTTCATTTGTAATGCAGGCAGGATTAAAGAAAAAGAGTGCGG
The DNA here is from genome assembly GCF_049306965.1 of Danio rerio. Taxonomy (NCBI): domain Eukaryota; kingdom Metazoa; phylum Chordata; class Actinopteri; order Cypriniformes; family Danionidae; genus Danio; species Danio rerio. Next base: position 47,489,884 of record NC_133187.1, on the reverse strand, counting down.
AAATCAAGAAACACCAGGAAGCCACTGAGCAAAACCGCCTGGAGCTGATGGAGAACCTGGAGAAAGAGAAGGCAAGTGTGTGTGTACTTGTTTTAGTGATTTACAAGGACGAAAATGTGTATAATAACATGTGTGACCTAGTTTTACGCTATTGAGCTGGTTTATGAAGACATGCCTGATGTCCTCGTAATTCACAATGCTTAAAAATCATGCTTACCATGGTTTTTCACATTCAAAATCTGCCACAGGTTTCTTATCAGGGTTAGGTTTAGGGGTAGGGCCATATAATAAGATATTTTTACTGTATAAAATGCATTAAATGAATAAAATGAGTCCTCATAAACCACAAATACAAATGTGTGCATATGTGTACTGGTTTTGGTGGTTTGCAAGAACAAAAAATGTTCATAGTGACGTGTGTTACCTATTTGTACTCTATTAAGCTGGCTTATGAAGACATGCCTGATGTCCTCTTAATTCACAATGTTTAAAAATCATGCTTACTATGGTTTTTCACATTCAAAATCTGCCACAGGTTTTCTATCAGGGTTAGGTTTAAGGGTTGGGCCATATAATACGATATTTTGTACTATATAAAATGCATTAAGCCTAGGGAGAGTCCTCATAAACCACAAAAAACAGTCGGTTTTTCTGTGTGTACTGGTTTTAGGAGTTTATAAGGACAAAAAAATGTGTATAGACGTGTTTGATCAAGTTGTACTCTATTAAGCTGCTTTTATAAAGACATTCCTGATGTCCTTGTAATACACAATGTTTAAAAACTTAACAAGGTCTTTTCACATTCAAAATTTGCAACCGGTTTACTATGAGGGTTAGGTTTAGGACCATATAAAAAGCTGTGTACTCATTACGCCTGTGGAGAGTCCTCATAAACCACAAAACAAATATGTTTTTCTGTGTGTACTGATTTTAGGAATTTATAAGGACAAAAAAATGTGTATAATGACGTGCATAGCCTAGTTTTATTCTATCAAGGTTTATTTAGGTTTATTAAGACATGCCTGATGTCATTGAATTTACAAAGCTTAAAATCATGCTTCGGGGTCTTTTTTACATTCAAAAATGTGTATCCTATATGGATTGGGCTATATAATAAGCTGTTTTTACTGTATTAAAATGCATTACGCCTATGGAGAGTCCTCATAAACCACAAAAACCAATGTGTTTTTCTGTGTGTATTAGTTTTAGTGGTTTACAAGCACAGAAATGTGTATAAAGACATGTGTGACCTAGTTTTAGTTTATTAAGCTGGTTTATTAAGACATGCCTGATGTCCTTGTAATTCACAATGCTTAAAATAATGCTTAGGGGTCTTTTCACCTTCAAACATGTGCATCTTATAAGGGTTAAGGGAGAGTCCTCATAAACCACAAATAACTCAGTTTGTGTGTGTTAATAATGTTGTTTTCTATCTGCGTTATCAGGTGTCTCTTCAACAAACGTCTCAGTGGGTGAACAGTAAGTTCTCTCAGCTGATAAAGGTGTTGGCAGAGAAACAGGAAGTGACGCAGTTGTTTCTGGAGCAGCAGCAGGAACTGACAGTGTTGCAGGCTGAGGAAAGCCTGTCTGTGCTGGAGGAGAGAACGACACGGCTCTCAGCCCTGCAGGAGGAGATCGACAGCCTGTGTTTACTGCCTCCCTGCCAGCTCATCAAGGTTATCACACACTGTTTTATTTTATTTATTTAATTAAATTTATCCATAACAATTACATGATTAAGTTTACATGAATGTATAAAGTTGTTAATAATTATAATCAATAATTGTTAGGTTTTGTTTTATTATTTATGTATGATATATTTACAATGATGGCAGTTCATTCCGCTGTGGTGAACCCTGATAAATCAGCGACTAAGCCAAAAAGAAAAGTAATGAATGAATATTTACAGTGACATGAATTTTTAAGGGAATTATATTATTATAAATTAATTTCTACTTGTTTTGAGGGTACATTTATTTTATTTCAGAGAAATGAAAGATGGTTGTCAAAATGGCTCTTTATAAATAACGTTTTTATAATAAATGTTATTACGTTAAACAAATTCTGTTGAGGCTGAGGTTGTGTGGGTAGAGAATTTATACAGATAATATGAAGAGCAATTTTTATCTATATTTTATTTTTTAATAATTAATAAAAATATATATTTTTGCAATTATACTGTTTTTAAATTGTGAATTATGATTTTTACAATGAAAAATTAAATGTCTATATTAGTATATAATATATATATATATATATTAGTTAATAATTTTAAAAAGGCATTTTATGTATATATGTATATATATATATATATATATATATATATATATATATATATATATATATATATATATATATATATATATATATATATATATATATATGTATATTATTATCATTATTATACATTGTTTTTTATTGTTTTATTAATTATATTAATATATTTATGAGGAAAATATTATGAATATTAATATTGAAGATAATATTATATAAGGATATAAGGAGAATCAATATTATGTTTTAACAGTATGGTCAGTATTGTTATTAACATCTGATATTAAGTATAAAATATTATTATTACAATAAATGTTTTTTATTGTTTTATTATTTATATTAATATGTTTATCAGAAAATGTTAGGAATATTCATATTATTATTAGAATATTACCAGAATATTGATAATATTAATGTAATATAAAAAAGGATATTAATAGTATTATTTATTCATTCATTTTCTTTTCGGTTTAGTCCCTTTATTAATTAGGGGTCGCCACAGCGTGATGAACCGCCCACTTATCCAGCACATATTTTAAATAGTGAATGCCCTTCCAGCTGCAACCCAACACTGGGAAACATCCATACACTCTTGCATTCACATTCGTACGCTACAACCATTTTAGCTTAACCAATTCACCTGTACCACATGTGTTTGGCCTGTGGGGGAAACCGGAGCACCTAGAGCAGGGGTGGCCAACCCTGTTCCTGGAGAGCCACCTCACCTTCCTGCAGATTTCAGTTGCAACCCATATCAAACACACCTGCCTGTAATTATCACCTGGTGTTCAGGTGTGTTTGATATGGCTAGCAGCTGAAATCTGCAGGAAGGTGGCTCTCCAGGAACAGGGTTGGCCAGCCCTGACCTAGAGGAAACCCACACCAACACAGGGAGAACATGCAAACTCCACACAGAAATGCCAACCGACCCAGCCGGGGCTCGAACCAGCAAACTTCTTGCTGTGAGGCGACAAGGCTAACCACTTTGCCACTGTGCCGCCTATTAATAGATTATTGTGAAGAATATTAATGAGGAGAATATGAATCCTAAATGTTGTGTTTGATCAGGGTGTTCAGTGTTGTTACTAATGTCTGCGTGCTTCTGCAGGACTCAAGGTTCATGGAGGTTCCTCGGTTCGCTGAAGTTCCTGTGGATGTTCATGCGGGCGTGCAGGAGAAGCTGGCGCCGGTCACTGATGTCCTGTCCCGAGTGTCCAAACTGGTGTGTGAGGATCTGGAGAGAGCCGTACAGCTGTCTACGGGACACCAGAAAGACAGTGAGAAACCAGCTACATTCTGTCTGTTCACTCACAGTATGAGGAATATCACACTTCATTTCTGTGTGATGTTTCAGTCAGAGATCGTGTTTATTAGTCTGCCAGTATACTTACAGTAAACCGTAATAAATCATAAACCTTAATAAATAGATTACATGCATTGCTAAATAGAATGAAGCAAAAATGCAAATGAATTAAACAGTGGTTTATAGTTTTCTGGCTTCAGATGTAAAGTTATATAAAAATGTAAAAGATTATGTGTAATTTGTGTAAGATATGTGTAATTTAAATTTTTTATTTTTTGTAAAAATGTCAAGCCAGAAAACTGTAAGCCACTGTTTATTTCATTTGCATATATAAAAATAAGCAAACAAATAGTAATTGCTTAATTTTTAATTTTATGATTTTAAAAATATTTACACAAAATTTTTAATATGTTCATATTTTTGGATGATATACTTTTGCATTTTGTGTGTGTGTGTTTATACATAAATATACACAGTTTACACATACTAATACAAGAGGCATACTAGTAAAAGAGAAAAATGTTTGCCCTCCTGTGAAATAATTATTTTTTATATATTGTTCCCAAATGATGTTTAACAAAGCAAGGACATTTTCCACAGTATTTCCTGTTATTTTCTTTAGAAAGTCTTATTTCTTTTACTTTGGCTGGAATAAAATTCAATTAATTTCAAGTTTATTCATTTAGTGCTTTTTACAGTTGTTATAACTGTTTCAAAGCAGCTTTAAGTGCACATTATTACAAAATGTGCACATTATTGCATTACAATCAGAATAAGTTACAATCAAAATTATTATATACTGACATAGTTAACCTGCAATCTCATTGCATAGAGGTGATGTCTATGTGTACATGTTTAATGAAGTGTATTTGTGTATGAAGTATATATGTTGTCTTGGAAGTCCTCTATGTTTGGCATCATCTAAATAAATATAAAAAAAAAATAATTAATATATATATACAGTACGTATACAATACTACGCAGAATATGTAAGTTCACCCCTCACAAATATCTCTTTTAAATTCATATTTTAATAGGAAGCTATACAGTATTATATTTGTGCATAACATTAGACTAGTCAGTAGTGAAGCCAAATCTGGAGCTTATCTAACAAAATAACTTAAGATAACAGCCCAGAAATTTGTACACCCAAATTTATATGTTATAGAAAAATATTAAATACAAATTTAAAATGAGAAAAAAATCAAGAGAAGCAGAAAAATGAAAACATTAGTTGAAATTTTGTAGTTTGTAGTTCTTTTTACAAAGTTTTACTTGAATTTAATTGTATTATCTTTCAATTTCTAAATATGTTTGGTGATTAAAATGTTTTTTTAATAAATATATCTGTTTAATAAATGCTTAAATGCAACAAATTACATTGACTATATTCACTGAAAATGGAAAAAATTTTCAGTTTTAAAATATATTGGGTATAATTGGGTATACTCAATTATGCTGAACAATATATACAGTTGAAGTCAGAATTATTAGCCCCCCTGAATTATTATCACCCCTGTTTATTTTTTTCCCCAATTTCTGTTTAATGGAGGGAAGATTGTTTCAGCACATTTCTAAGCATAATAGTTTTAAAAACCTATTTCTAATAACTGGTTTCTTTTATCTTTGCCATGATGACAGTAAATAATATTTGACTAGATATTTTTCAAGAAACTTCTATACAGCTTAAAGTGACATTTAAAGGCTTAACTAGGTTAATAAGGTTAACTAGGCAGGTTAGGGTAATTAGGCAAGTTATTGTATAATGATGGTTTGTTTTGGAGACTGTCAAAAAAAATAGCTTGAAGCTAATAATTTTGTCCCAAAAATGGTTTTTAAAAAATTAAAAACTGCTTTTATTCTAGCCCAAATAAAACAGATTAGACTTTTTCCAGAATATAAAATATTATCAGACATACTGGGAAAATGTCCTTGTTCTGTTAAACATCATTTGGGAAATATTTAAAATAGAAAAAAAAAAATCAAAAGGGGGCGAATAATTCTGACTTCAACTGTGTATGTATATATATATACACACACACACACACACACACACAAACAACAGTTCTGTCTGGTTCTTTAATCAGATTGGCTGATAGCCGTGCACTATTCTGCCACATTTATTTATTTTTTTTTTTTTTTTTAATGCTAAGGTCAATATTATTAGTCCCCTAAAGATATTTTTTTGACTGGCTACACGACCACTTCAATGTGGTGATGTCATTCGCCGATGAACATTTCCTGCTTGTTGTTAAACTATTTCATAACTGTAACAAGAGGCAATTCAATCATAACTTCATGGTACAACAGATATCATAACATTATTTATCAAGATGTGGCTCTTTTTGCATTCTCAGAAGCTCTAGAATTTAAAAATGTACTTGTTATTGTTTACATCCCTCAAAATGGTCTATAAGCTGAATGCTGTTATCTTCCAAATAACTAGTAAAATATGATGTACTGTCATCATGGCAAAGAAAAAGGTAATTAATTATTAAAACTATTATGTTTAAAAATGTTGAAAAAAAACATCTGTTAAACATCACTTGGGAAATATTTGAAAAAGAATTAAAGTTTCACCTGAGGGCTATTTCATCAACTATATATGTGTTCAGCATGCTTGTTTTTTTGCTTATAGACTCTCCTCAAGACAAGCGTCCAGTCCTGGCTGTGGTTCCCAGTCCTGCAACGCCCTCATATCCCGCAGAGAGAGAAGGACTGAACGCATGTATGCTCATATCAGCACATTATAGCACTGAGCTCTGAAATATTTTTATTCTTCACAGTCTCAGATGGTGCATTTATTTATTTTTCACCCAGACCACTGCGCCCTGACCTTTGACCCCCGCACAGCCAACGCTCACCTGCGCCTCTCCCAGAGCAACAGGAGGGCGGAGCATCTGGTCTCAGGACCCCGCCCTGTCCCAGCCGACGAGTCCCGCTTCGACCACACCTGGCAGGTAGGATTTGATCATGAATTATTCAGATGTCTTCATGATTGAAGTTTTCAGAAATATTATAGTATGGGGCAATTGTAACCGTGTTGCTCTTCAGATCCAGCGTATGACTAACAGTTGAATTTACCTTTAAAATTATTTTTCTAAAATCCTTAACAGTAATATATACAACAGCAATAATATTAAACGAGCAGTTTATTTTTAAATTTTTTGTTAATTAATTAGGTTTAAAAATGTCCATGTTTAAAAATTAAAAAAATTTGAAACCCACATTTAAAAATTAGAAACTGATTTTATTCCAGCCAAGTCCAAAAAAAAACCCCTGAAAAGGCCTTGCTCTGTTAAGCGTCACTTGGGAATTATAAAAATAAATAAATAAATAAATTCATAGTTTGGGACTTGTGGAGCTGCGCATCGATGGATTTGCTCTTCAGTGTTTGGACTTTCAGCAGTGAAAATTAAACCACACTGAACTGAACTGAACTGAACTGAACTGAACTGAACTGAACTGAACTGAACTTCAACTCTGAAAACTGGACTGACACAGTGTTTCAATTTACTAGAACTGACTACCTACTAGAATAGATAATATACTGAATTGATTTTATATATATATATATATATATATATATATATATATATATATATATATATATATATATATACATATATAAACACACACACACACATATATATATATATATATATATATATATATATATATATATATATATATGCATATATAAATTATCTTAATTCTGTAATTTTTTAAATAATAATATTTACCTAAAAAATAGAAAATAGGTAATACTGTGAAGAAATGTCCTTGTACTGTTATACAGCACTTTAGGAGAGATCTTTAAAAAATACTAATAAATAAATCACAGAGGGCTGAATAATTTTTACTTAAAATACTTTTATTAATTTGTATTCTGTTTAATGATGGAAAGACATAATTTAAATTATAATATATCAGAAAAACAATTCTTAAAGGGGTAAATAATATTTTGCTTAAAATTGTTTTTATTATATTAAATAAATAGTAAAAACTGCTTTTATTCCAGCCAAACTAAAGGAAATTACTTTCTCCAGAAGTAAAAAAAAATAAATAAATAATAATAATAATAATAATAGGAAATACTGTGCAAAGATTTCTTTACCCTGGTAAGCACTACTTGGGGAAATGTTTGAAAAAGAATAAACATTTCACAAGAGGCCTAATAAATTTGCCTTTAACTCTCTGTATATAAACAGAATAAAAAAATAAAATGAATGTGTATTGGTATTATATTTATTAAAATAAAAAGAAAGAATCTATATTAAAATATATAGAATTTATATTTAAAATTATATGTTTTAGTCTGTAATTTCTTAAATAATATATACCTTAAGAAAAAATATTAAAAAAAAGGTTTAAATTCCCGCCAAACAGAAATTTTGGAAATATTTGAAAAACAATAAGAATTTCACAGGAGGGCAAATAATTTTGACTTTAACTCTCTCTATATAAACAGAATATGCTAATGTAAACAGAAATAATAGGACAACAAAATAAAAAAATAAAAAATGAATATTGAGTTTATGCTATCTTAGTGTCTTTTTTGTTGTTGTTGAAATTAAATCAAATGAAGAAAATTGTGTGTGAAAACCCTGATGAGCTGGCAGGGAGGCAATAAACGCAGAATACACTTTACAATATATAGTAGATATATATGAAGAAAATATTTCTTAAAGGGGCAAATAATGTTTACCTTATAAAAAAATTAACTAATTAATTAATTAATCAAAGTAATATATTAGTAAATAAATGTATACATACATACATACATCATACAGTTGAAGTCAGAATTATTAGCCCCCCTTTAAATTTTTTTTCTTTTTTAAATATTTGCCAAATGATGTTTAACAGAGCAAAGAAATGTTCACAGTATGTCTGATAATATTTTTTCTTCTGGAGAAAGTCTTATTTGCTTTATTTCGGCTAGAATAAAAGCAGTTTTTAAAGCCATTTTAAGGTCAATATTATTAGCCCCTTTAAGCAAGATTTTTTTCAATAGTCTACAGAAAAAAACATCATTATACAATAACTTGCCTAATTACTCTAACCTGCCTAATTAACCTAGTTAAGCCTTTAAATGTCTCTTTAAGCTGTATAGAAGTGTCTTGAAAATTTACTGTCATCATGGCAAAGATAAAACAAATCAGTTATTAGAAATAAGTTAATAAAACTATTATGTTTAGAAATGTGTCGAAAAAATATTCTCTCCGTTAAACAGAAATTGGGGGAAAAAATAAACAGGGGTGATAATAATTCAGGGGGGCTAATAATTATGACTTTAGCTGTATATGATATTAATAGGATATTTCATCCCATCCTGGCAGGTGTTGTGTTTCCAAGGCTTCACCAGCGGTCAGCATTACTGGGAGCTGGAGGTCTCCAAACCGTGGGCGTACATAGGCGTGACGTATCCCAACATCCCGCGCAAGCAGAAGGGCAAGCGCTGTATGGTGGGCATGAACGATCTGTCCTGGAGCCTGCAGCTGGATGAGCGGCAGATGAGCGCCTGGCACGCTGGATGCAAAGAAACGGTGGCGGGACAGCTGGATAACACACATCCACTGCGCATCGGCCTGCTGCTGGATTATGAGGCAGGAACGCTGACGTATTACGGCGAGGGACAGGTCCGACTGCACGCTTTCCACTGCGTCTTTAATCAGGCGCTGTTTCCGGCCTGCTGGATTGGGGAGGGGGTCACTGTAACGCTCTGTGAACCGCGACCATGATGCTGTTAATCACTACGTTTACAGAGACACTGGAGCGTTTTAAAGCCGTGATTCATCAGCGGATCCCTCGTATGTCAGCTTATAAACAAACCAGCTGATCAGCGTGACTTTGAAATGCTTCAGAGTCGCTGTATCTTTGTTACACTGAGTAAACAGCAGTGTGTTGAACTGATGACCCTTACGGTCAATCACAGTCATTTCTGTTGAGCATGTGAACACAATAGCCAATCAGAGCTGTTTAAGAACACGCTCAACAGCGCTCAAATGTTAACAGGAAATGAACGTTATTAAAATTTAAGTATTGATTAGTACTGAATTCCAGTATCATCAGTAGCCGTCTTAAATGAATTTAAATGTGTATCTTTTCCAAATCTGTCGACATCTGTGTTTCCACACCTTATAGAGTGTTTCTGGCATAAATTGTCGCCAGTCTTGTTGCCAAATCAGGATTCTCTGACATTTAAGCGCTGTTGAGCGCATCATTAAACAGCGCTGATTTGCCACTGTGTTTACGTGCTCAACAGAAATGACTGTGATTGGCCGTGAAGGTCAACAGTTCACCAAACTCACCGCTGTTTACTGAATGTAACCACAGATGCAGGGACACTGGAGCGTTTTAAAGCCGCGATTCATCTGCGAATCGCTCGTAAGTCAGCTTATAGACTATCGGCTGATCAACATGACTTTAGCCACAGATACAGGGACACTGAAGTGTTTTACACTCAATAAACAGCGGTGAGTTTGGTGAACTGATGACCTTCATGGCCAACCACAGTCATTTCTGTTGTGCATGTGAACACAATGACCAATCAGCGCTGTTTAAGAACATGTTCACCAACATGGCTCAAATGTTAGCAAGAAATGGACGTTATTAAAATTTCAGTATTGATTAGTACTGAATTACAGCATCATGACACACTAGATGATGCTGTCTTAAATGAGTTTAAATGGGATCATTTCCAAGTGTGGGAAAACTTTCTACATCTGTGTTTGCACACCTCATAGAGTGTGCCTCTAGCATAAATTGTCGCCATTCTTGTGGCCAAATCAGGGTTTACTAACAATTCGCTAACATTTGAGTGCTGTTGAGTGCGTTCTTAAACAGCGCTGATTTGCCACTGTGTTCAAATGCTCAACAGAAATGACTGTGATTGGCCGTGAAGGTCATCAGTTCATCGAACTCACCGCTGTTTACTGAGTGCAACCACAGATACAGCAACACTGGAGGGTTTAAAAGCTGCGATTCATGAGCGGATCACTCGTATGTTAGTTTATAAACAAACCAGCTGATCAGCGTGACTTTGAAATGCTTCAGAGTCGCTGTATCTGTGTTACACGCTGTAAACAGCAGTGAGTTCAGTGAACTGATGACCTTCATGGCCAATTACAGTCATTTCTGTTGAGCATGTGAACACACTAGGTAATCAGAGCTGTTTAAGAACGCGCTCAACAGCGCTCAAATGTTAACAGGAAATGGACGTTATTAAAATTTAAGTATTAATTAGTACTGAATTCCAGTATCATCAGTAGCCGTCTTAAATGAATTTAAATGTGATCTTTTCCAAATCTGTCCACATCTGTGTTTGCACACCTTATAGAGTGTATTTCTGGCATAAATTGTCGCCAGTCTTGTTGCCAAATCAGGATTCTCTGACATTTAAGCGCTGTTGAGCGCATCATTAAACAGCGCTGATTTGCCACTGTGTTCACATGCTCAACAGAAATGACTGTGATTGGCCGTGAAGGTCAACAGTTCACCAAACTCACCGCCGTTTACTGAATGTAACCACAGATACAGGGACACTGGAGCGTTTTAAAGCCGTGATTCATCTGCGAATCGCTCGTAAGTCAGCTTATAGACTAACAGCTGATCAACATGACTTTAGCCACAGATACAGGGACACTGAAGTGTTTTACACTCAATAAACATCGGTGAGTTTGGTGAACTGATGACCTTCTTGGCCAAATACAGACATTTCTGTTGAGCATGTGAACACAATGACCAATCAGCGCTGTTTAAGAACGCACTGAACAGCGCTTAAATGTTAGCGGCAAATGGATGTTATTAAAATTTCAGTATCGATTAGTACTGAATTCAAGTATCATGACTCTAAATGATGCCGTGTTAAATGAGTTTAAATGGGATCATTTCCATGTGTGGGAAATCTGTCAACATCGGTGTTTGCACACCTCATAAAGTATGTTTCTGGCATAAATCGTTGCCATTCTTGTTGCCAAATCAGGATTCACTTACATTTAAGCGCTGTTGAGCGCATTATTAAACAGCGCCGATTTGTCATTGTGTTCACATGCTCAACAGAAATGACTGTGATTAGCCGTGAAGTTCATTAGTTTACCGAACTCACCGCCGTTTACTGAGTGTAACCACAGATACAGCAACACTGGAGAGTTTTAAAGCCGCAATTGATCAGTGGATCTTGTATGTCAGCTTATAGACAAACCAGCTGATCAGCGTAAATGAAATGCTCCAGTGTCCCTGTATCTGCGTTAACTTTAGTAAACAGCGGTGAACTGTGATCTAGTGAACTGATGTCCTTCACGGCCAATAACAGTCATTTCTGTTGAGCACGTGAACACAATGACCAATCAGCGCTGTTTAAGAACGCGCTCTAATGTTAGCGGGAAATGGACGTTATTAAAATTTCAGTATTGATTAGTACTGAATTACAGCATCATGACAACACTAGATGATGCCGTCTTAAATGAGTTTAAATGTGATCTTTTCCATGTGTGGGAAAACTTTCTACATCTGTGTTTACACACCTCATAGAGTGTGTTTCTGGCATAAATTGTCGCCATTCTTGTTTCCAAATCAGGGTTTGCTAACATTTGAACGCTATTGAGCGCGTTCTTGACTGGCGCTGATTTGCCATTGTGTTCATGTGCTCAACAAAAATGACTGTGATTGGCCGTGAAGGTCATCAGTTCACCAAACTCACTGCTGTTTACTGGGTGCGAACACAGATACAGCAACACTGGAGATCAGCAGATCGCTCGTATGTCAGCTTATAGACGAACCGGCTGATTGACGTGACTTAAACCACAGATGCAGGGACACTGAAGTGTTTACACTCAGTAAACTGCGGTGAGTTCAGTGAACTGATGACCATCAGAGCCAATCACAGTCATTTCTGTTGAGCACGTGAACACAATGACCAATCAGCGCTGTTTAAGAACATGCTCAAGTGTTAGCGTGAAATGGACGTTATTAAAATTTCAGTTTCGATTAGTACTGAATTACAGCATCATGACACACTAGATGATGCCGTCTTAAATGAGTTTAAATGTGATGTTTTCCAAGTGTGGGAAATCTGTCCACATCGATGTTTGCACTCTTCATAGAGTGTGCTTCTAGCATAAATCGTCGCTTTTCTTGTGGCCAAATCATGGTTGGTACATGGTTACAACTTTTAAGATGAGCTTGTGTTTTGAGGGCCGGCTGTGCACTTTGGTTTTATGTTGTGTTCAAGAGAGATCATGATTGTTTTCTGCTGTATCCCCTCTAGGGTATGAGTCATATTAGTAGTTTTTAAAGCTTCAGTCGTGGAGGACAAACACTGTGTTCATTTCCATGTGATTTGTAGGATTCTCGTAATGGTGATTTTTGTATTTCTACGTGTTTCTACAGTTTGGAGTTTAGTAGTACTTTGTTTATTTGTTGCAGAGTTTAGCTACATTAATGATTATAACACTTTAGATATCGACATCCTTGAAAATGAAGGTGAAATTACTTTAATTTCAATCTCACTGGCTGTGTTCAGAATAGTTTACTCTATTAGTGTGCTGTTAAGTATGCGTGTGATGTTTTAATGAAGTATGAGATGACATTATTAAGGAATATGTCTCTCACTGGCGATCCAGTGGCGCAGTAGGTAGTGCTGTCGCCTCACAGCAAGAAGGTTGAATGAAGGAAAATGAATGAATGAATGCATGTCTCTCACTTTACTAAAAATGTACAAAAACACATCTTTAAAGTTTAATAGCATTGATAGGCATTGAATCCTATTAGAATGTAGCTAGGATAAGCGTGTAATTCAAGTTATGAACGCAAAAACAAATTCCGCCATTGCAAATGTGATTTATTTTACAAAATAGTTCAACAAATATTGACAAACCGTTCAAGTAAAGTTCAATTTTAGACCCTATATTGTATTTTTTCAGTTTTAACAAAGTATTGTAAAACAAAAGATAGTTCTGGTTGTGTCCGAAATCCATCCCCAAAGGGCGGAGATATCGAGCACTGATGTTGGATTACTTAATTTATTTTGGATTGTGAAAGCAAAATTCTCCTACGAGAGTGATTATAGCGCCTCCGGTGCAATTATACTCATGGCAGGTATTATTTGGTAGTTTGGACATTTTTTTAGCTAATTTGACAACCGTCAAATGTCTTCTAGGAAACGGTTTGAATTTCCACTTAGTACAAAAATCATTAGTGTTTTATACCACACTACATACATATACTATGCTGTTGAGTGCATAAGTGTATAGTGTGCTTTTTGGGACGCAGCTATAGAATTCAAAAAACAGTATGCGAGAAGTACTCGGATGACCTACTACTTTCGGCAAAATTCTGAAGTGCGCATCTGAGGGATGCTACGCTATCTCATGATGCACCACAATAGAATTTATGAATGAGAGTGAAGCGACGCAACTGACGCAAGTTGGTCACGTGATCATGACAAAATGGATGATGTTGTACATCCGAGTTCCATTCATACTACTGATATTCATACTGTATAGAACGTACTTTTCTAACTGTCGTGTAGTACACTTCAATTCAAATGTAGTACCTGCCTACTTAGTTGGCAATTTCAGACGCAGCCTCTGTTTTTAACAATTTACGTCAAAGAATCATTTGTAGAGAGTCACTTGATTCCTTTCTAAATGAATCATTGAATAAATCATTTGAATGAATTATTCAAGGAATCACTGATTAAGACAGGGAGGTGTCGCCACCTACTGGTGGTTTTATTGTTATATTTTGGTATAAAACTACTCAGGGTATCTGCAGGGTCTTAAAAAGTCTTGAAATGTCCTAAATTTTAAAAACCTAATTTTAGGCCTTAAAAGGTCTTAAATCCTCTGAAACATTGTGTTGTAGGTCTTAATCATTTCATGTCCAATTTTTCTATAAATATTTCAATAATCATTTTAAGAAATGTTTATTGATTAACTTTATTTACTTATTAATATGATTTAATTATCTTTTTTACAATATTATTTGTTTTTAGTGTTTTTTTTAAGGTTTTAAATGGGCCATAAAAAATCTTTAGCATTTTGCCTTGTGCAAGTCTGAAATTTCATTCATTATGGTCTTAAAATGGTCTTAAAAAGTTTTAAATTTGACTTGATGAAACCTGTGGAAACCCTGCAAGTAAAAAACACTCAATTAATGTTACTTTTTATTCATTATTAATATTTTTATAGATCGCCACCAGGATTTTAAAATTAGAATTGTTAGCATATATTAACATTAAAAATAATCATATTTAATTTATTTATCATTTGTTTGTGATTTATTTATTTATTTTTGTTTATTTTTTAGGAAATATTTTGCCATGTTTTGCTGACATGGCATTAAATAAAAATATATGAAATATGATTAAATAGAGATCAATATTTCCTACTATTGCCCGGAAACTGCCCAGTATGTATTATAAACTCTTTTGTTTGTAGTACATTAAAGTCCAACATTTCAGATGCCACTTTGTTTATCTATCTATCCATCTATCTATCTATCCATCTATCTATCTATCTATCTATCTATCTATCTATCTATCTATCTATCTATCTATCTATCTATCTATCCATCTATCCATCTATCTATCTATCTATCTATCCATCTATCTATCTATCTATCTATCCATTGATCCCTTTATTTACTTATCTATCTATCTATCTATCTATCTATCTATCTATCTATCTATCTATCTATCTATCTATCTATCTATCTATCTATCTATCTATCTATCAATATATCTATCTATCAATCTATCAATCTATCAATCTATCTATCTATCTATCTATCTATCTATCTATCTATCTATCTATCTATCTATCTATCTATCTATCTATCTATCTATCTATCTATCTATCTGTCTATCTGTCTATCTAGTGATGTCCAGATACAGGTATCATCTTGTGAATGAGGTTTGCATTTCCATTTACTCCATTGAAATTTAACCAAACAGGAGAAATTAAAACAATCAGCGTTGATTTGGTTGATTTATTTTCATTCATCACTTTGTAAATGGAAAATCTAGCACATATGAGTTGTGTTATTTGTTATATACGGTCTATTTTTTTGCAGTATACATCCTGCAAAAACAGCATCCGCCTGCTATTCTGAACACAGCCGTCCAATAAGGAGCCAGTAAATGTTTAAACACTGGTTGCGTTACATTTATGATATAGGATTAATTCCTGTTGTCGTGTACTTGAGATCGGAGGTGAAGTCATGCACTAATTATGCTTAATATTGGGAGACTGTTATGAGTATTAGAAAATGATTCATTATAATTTGCACAAGCCGTCTGGGCCATCTTTGGGAATAATGAAGTGTATCGTCCAGTCCTGGTGTTTCGTTTTTCCTCCTGAGAGACTTTTACAGATGAATGTGAACTCATGTGGATATTTATGATGAATAATGATGAGCGAGACGTCCATACAAGATTCTACTTGTACAGGTTTACTTTAATAAAATACACTTTAAGACAATACAGTCCAGACCATGCATAACTGATTAGTTGAATTCTTAAATAAATATTGGAAATGAATGTCAACAAACGCCGTCCAGGAGACTGAAGGTGCGTGTTGGGTTAAAGTGCATCTTTAGTCAAACTTTTTAGCTGCATGCTACAGAGACGCCAAGACAAGAGAAGGAGCTTCATCATGTAGTGTTTGTGATTTCAGACACAGAATTGCTGATTACTCTGTTTTCATAGGCAATGAAAGTGATTCCAATGACAAACCAACAGCTCGTCCAATCAGATTCAAGAATCAGAACTCCAGAAGTGATAACTCCAGTCATTTTCACCACAGGGAAATGGATTCTATGACAGCAGCAGACCTGTGATGAGCTCTGAGGTTGTATTTGCTTTTCTTAAACCCATATGTGAATCCAACATCCTAATCAGGTTCACTAGCAAAATTAGATAACACATTTTTGTATATCATTGTATGTCTGTAGATTAATTGTGTATGCTTGACGGATGTACTGTACTTGATTTTGACTAATGTTATAATGCACATTTATTTGTACAGCTGCTTTCGGGAACGATACTTATCGTGAAAATCACTTTACAAAAACTTTAATTGGTGCAAAAAAACTACATTTCCCATAATGCAGTGCATTAAATCCACCAATCAGAGAGTCGCAGCAAGCAAAGTGCACCATAGTATATTTTTAGCTCCGCCCACTAAGATAAAGTACAGCATGTGACATCATTTGGTCTCTATGTATGCCAATTGTTTTATGTTTTTGGTCAGATTCCCATGGTTTCTTTGGTTCAGATCGATGTTTGTATTGTTTTGATGCTGCTTGGTTGGTTTTGTTGATGCAATACAGCACTTGAATGTAAGTTTTCATAACATCTCGAGAATACTTTGCAATGTTGATAAAGTGGGCAAAACTAATGCATTAAAACTAAGACAAAAAGCTAGTTAAGAAATGCATTAGATAGAATGTACAGCTAAAGTGCTTTAGCATTAATCTGCAGCGAATAAATGACCAGAAATCATTCATTTTCATGAGATTTTAGGAGATTAGTTGAGTTTTGATTAGCAGGCAAGCAGAAAATCCAATATTCCAGCCATCGAGTGTTAACTTTCACTGGAAAAGAGCTGTAATGAGAATAGCCCAGTGTTTTTGGGCTCATCCTCAGTGCTTAATTTGTAAATTGCGAGGTCCCGGAAGAGTTCAGTGTAGCAGATCCGGTGTGTTTCCAAAGCAGAGGTGTCACGGATGAAAGTGAAGAGCGGGGGTGCATGTGAGGAGGGGGATCGGTTCAATGAGGTGCCAGATCAGATTTCAGAAGTGCCCGATCACGAATGTTCCAGCACAAATTAAGCCCGGCTCATCCTAAATTCTTGTGCAACTTGCAAAAAAAAAAATAAACAGTCCATCTATACGTCATTAAATACGCTATTTTCCAACTTCAAAAATCCACCAATCAGAGAGTTGCAGCAAGCAAAGCATGCCACAATACATTTGTAGCTCCGCCCACTCTCTGTGACAAACAAGTGCTTGTTTGCTCCGCCCACTCCTTGTGACAAACAAGTCCCTGTTTAGCCCCGCCCACTTTCTGTAACAAACAAGTGCTTGTTTGGCTCCGCCCACTCCTTGTGACAAACAAGTCCCTGTTTAGCTCCGTCCACTCTCTGTGACATAAGTCTCTGTTTAGCTCCGCCCACTGCTTTTGACATAAACAAGTCCCTGATCTGATTTTTTTTTTTCTTCAGATATTCAAAAGCTTCCTTACTTCAAATCAAATATTTCATTGTTTCCTCCTTGTAGCTGGATGGTTTTGTTGAAGGCCACGGTGTACCTCAAATGAAATTAAATAAAGCACTGAAATTACATAATTTCGATTCAAATTTGGCCAAAACGAAGTTCTTTATGAGTTCAAATCGGCTAACTTTTGGGAGATTTTGTTTTGGTTCTCCGCCATCTTTGACATGCTTTGTAGGCCCCTTAAGCAATTTTTTTATAGATTGTCTACAGAACAAATACTGTTATACGATGACGCCTAATTACTCTAACCAGCTTGTTTTCCTTCAAACAGCAACTGGGGAAAAATGGGGGGGGGGGAATATCAGAATATTCTGAAACAGTATACCCAACAAAAAAAGCGTTAATTAAGAAAAGCATTAGATGGAATGTACAGATAATCCAACAAACCAGCAGTTGAATCCTAACTTTAACCCAAAAAGAGCTGTTAATGTAATCACCCCAGTGTTTTGAGCTCATCCTAAACACTTTAAATAAATAAATAAATAAAATGTTATCATTCTCACTCAATCCCTCTACAGTAAATCAACAAATATGCCTTTTTCCAACTTGAGAAAAGCTCAGTCCTTTACTGTGGGTTCGTCTTTGCATCTGGAAAGCAGTCAGTCTCTGTCTCTCTCTTTTATTGGCTGTTATTGTACTCCCTCTCGTCCGTCTGTGTGAGCCAGGTTATGTGAATGCAGCGTGGCGCCCCCTGCTGGATGGAATTCTGTGGGTGATGTAGAACTGGGGATGCTGAGAGGATGAGATGAAGGGCATGAGCAGAGAGCAGAGCCTGAGCAGACGATGCGTCTACTGGTTCTTCTTGTCATCAGATGGGGAGTAGGGCGGAGGCTTGTCCTGCAAAGTGAAAACACTATTTATAAACACTATCTATCTGTCTGTCTATCTATCTATCTATCTATCTATCTATCTATCTATCTATCTATCTATCTATCTATCTATCTATCTATCTGTCTGTCTGTCTGTCTGTCTGTCTGTCTGTCTGTCTGTCTATCTATCTGTCTGTCTGTCTGTCTGTGTGTCTGTCTATTTATCTATCTATCTATGTCTATCTATCTATCTATGTCTATCTATCTATCTATCTATCTATCTATCTATCTATCTATCTATCTATCTATCTATCTATCTATCTATCTATCTATCTATCTATCTATCTATCTATCTATCTATCTATTTATCTCTGTCTGTCTGTCTGTCTATCTGTCTGTCTATCTATCTATCTATCTATCTATCTATCTATCTATCTATCTATCTATCTATCTATCTATCTATCTATCTATCTATCTATCTATCTATCTATCTATCTATCTATCTATCTATCTATCTATCTATCTATCTATCTATCTATCTATCTATCTCTGTATCTCTGTCTGTCTGTCTGTCTGTCTGTCTATCTATCTATCTATCCATCTATCTATCTATCTATCTATCTATGCCTATCTATCTATCTATCTATCTATCTATCTATCTATCTATCTATCTATCTATCTATCTATCTATCTATCTATCTATCTATCTATCTACGTCTGTCTGTCTGTCTGTCTATCTATCTGTCTGTCTGTCTGTCTGTCTGTCTGTCTGTCTGTCTATCTATCTCTGTCTGTCTGTCTGTCTGTCTGTCTGTCTGTCTATCTGTCCATCCGTCCATCCATCTACATTGAATCAGGTCATAATTTCAGTTTAACACATTTGAATTGTTTGCATATAGGCTTTGTTTTATATGAACTTTGTTAATGGATTGAACACAGCTGTGTATATAGACCTTGTTAGCAGGTCACACAAAGTAAACCGTTTGGACTTGGTTAACAGGTTGATAAACTCACCTCCGGCAGGTAAACGTGTGTTGGAGCGTAAGTGGTGTTAGCGCTGGAACTGGCTGCTGCTTCAGCTGCTTTTGCCTCCGCTAGAACAACAAATCTTAAATAAATAGCTTTTCAAGATTAAAATATCTGCCAACTAGTCATAGATTCACAAAGGTTTAAGACTGCTTATGAGATTACCATTTTTTTAAACATTATTATTACATGGCTCTCTGAAATTGGTCAACCATGATATTCTGCAGTAACAACCGGCTGGATGTACTTTATCCCTTTACTTTGTTAAAACTATTATGTTTTATTAAAAAAGTATCTGGGATGTGGCTGCTACATGTACTTGATAAAGTTAGTCATAATAACGGGAGTTTAAATCTAGTGGTAATGAATTTGTTGATTTAATTTTATTAGTATGAAAAAAATAAATGTTCTTAAAGTCGGCATGAAATCAAAATTTACTCTTATTTTTATTTTTATAAAGGAGTGCTTGTCCTAAACAATGTATCTGTGCTAGGGATGGGAAGATTAACCGATATGTATCGATACGCGGTCATGCGCGTGCACGATCAGAGTGCATCGGTTGACCAGCAGAGAATGAATGAAATTTTGGAAGCAAATCGAGATGCATCGGTTTTTGCGAGATGCATCGGTTTTTCCGAGATACAGCTTATATTTTTAATATAGAATGTATTTTTTATTTATTAACAAGTGTTGTCAACCTGTTTTTGGCGCATAATTTAATCGACCTACATAAAGTAAGCCTTAGCAACGGATTTGCGGATGTGTACACTTACACTACAACTCAGTGTATCAGGTGTGCGGATGAAGCTAGTGGTGCGCCCTCAGAAAGCGCGAGAAGCAAAACAAACATTTTATTCCCCACTGAGTTTTAAATCTAAAGTATGGCAACATTATGGATTTAGGGATGGACGACTTGACAGGACAGATGCAATTTGGAAAATGTGCCGCGCATCTATAAAATACGCGGGCAGTACGACTAATCTGATTTCTCACTTGAAGCGGCGCCACGGTGTTGTTGTGAAAGCATCTTCCAGTGTTTCTGCATCCCCGGCTTTCGCACTGCTTCAACTGTAGCTACCAGCTCCAAGACTGGTGAGAAAAGCATTGCAAGTTTTTTTCCATGCGCAAAAGTTTTGTGCGCTCTACGCCAATAACGGATGTTATTGCATTGTTCATCTGCAGGACCGGAGCAAGCTGAACTGCTGCTCTAGGCAGAGGACGATCACGCCGCCCTCAACCCCAATGTAAAAACGAAAGTGACCGGTTATGAAAATGAAGTGACGTGTCGCGGACCTCTATTCTGCCGCCCTATGCGCGGATATAACTGAGGACGCGCGGGTGTCGCGGACCTCTATTCTTCCGCCCTATGCGCGGATATAACTGAGGACGCGCGGGTGTCGCGGACCTCTATTCTGCCACCCTATGCGCGGATATAACTGGGTGTTGCGGACGCCGCCCTCTCTATACTGCCGCCCTAGGCGGTTTTAAACACCTCCTCCTGTTAATTTTTATTTATTTATAATAATAATAATATTAATAATAATAATGATAAAAATAATGGGTGTCACGGTGGCACAGTGGGTAGTTTGACCACCTCACAGCAAGAAGATTGCTGGTCTGTTATATTTTTATTAGCCTGTTGTTTACAGTGACAGTGATGTTTCAAAGCAGCATAACACTGCTAGTTCACGACCTTAAGTTTTGAATATTCAGTGGTAAAATATATCTTTGTAAAACTTGTTTTCATAGTTAAAAAGTTAAATCACAATTCTTGTTGTGCAAAGCTAAACCTTTATGTTGAAAGAGTGCAAATATATATATTTTAATATATATTGCACTTATACATTCTGTTTATCTTGAAAATACTTAAATTATATGTGCTATATGCTCTAAAATGGCCCTCTACTGTAAACTGACACTCTGGCTCTGAGAGAAAAGCCAGTTTGTAAAAAAAAGTCTTGGTTTTGCTTGGTTAATAAATAATCAAACTCATTCAATGGCACAGCATCCTCTTTCACATAATCTCATAAACTTGATTTAATTAGTTAGTGCTGAATTATCGCATTGTATCGTGATATGGGTGTGAATTGTATCGTGTTGCATCGCAATATGTCACAAATGTATCGCTAATATATCGGATCGTATTCTTTGTATCGAGATGCGTATCGGATCGGCATTATAGCTTAGATGCCCAACCCTAATCTGTGCAATTTATTAATTTTTTTCACTTCGGAGCGGAGCTATCAGTTTTTAGGATGGCGATATCAGTCATGTAGGGTGGAGCTATCAGTCCATTAGGGTGGAGTTATCAGTCCTTTAGGGTGGAGATATCAGTCCTTTAGGGCAAAGCTATCAGTTCTTTAGAGGGGAGCTATCAGTCCTTTAGGGTGGAGCTATCAGTCCTTTAAGGTGGAGCTAGAGGGGAGCTATCAGACCGTTAGGGTGGAGCTATTATTCCTTTAGGGCGGAGCTATCAGTCCGTTAGGGTGGAGCTATCAGTGCTTTAGAAGGGAGCTATCAGACCTTTAGGGTGGAGCTATTAGTCCTTTAAGGTGGAGCTAGAGGGGAGCTATCAGACCTTTAGGGTAGAGCTATTATTCCTTTAGGGCGGAGCTATCAGTGCTTTAGAAGTGAGCTATCAGACCTTTAGGGTGGAGCTATTATTCCTTTAGGGCGGAGCTATCAGTGCTTTAGAAGGGAGCTATCAGACCTTTAGGGTAGAGCTATTATTCCTTTAGGGCGGAGCTATCAGTGCTTTAGAAGGAAGCTATCAGACCTTTAGGGTGGAGCTATTAGTCCTTTAGGGCGGAGCTATCAGTCCGTAAGGGTGGAGCTATCAGTGCTTTAGAGGGGAACTATCAGACCTTTAAGGTGGAGCTATTAGTCCTTTAGGGCGGAGCTATCATTTTGTCAAATTCCCACATTCCAACAATCCAATTGGTTTCAAAAGGATGAAATCATGCACCTGCCTACATTTTTCCCATTTCAAGCCAAATTTTGGTACGTCATGTTAGAGTAAAAAAAGAAAATTTTAAACTCCATTCCATGCCGACTTTAAAAACAAGATATTGTAAGGTTTTTCCCAAGAATTCCACAAAAGAATGTTCTTAAAAACATCTCAGGATTTATTTTAAGAGATAAATTTCTTAAAGGGATATTCACCCAAAATAACAATTCTGCCATAATTTACTTCACTTTGAGTTGATTCTTCTGTTAAACACAAAGGTAGATATCAGTGTTGGAAACCATTATCCATAGACTTCAATAGTATCTTTTTTCTCTTACTATAGAAGTCAATGGTTACCAGTCTCCAGCATTCTTCACAATATCTTCTTTTAGGTTCAACAGAAAAAAAAGATACTCAAAGGACAGTTCTCCCTAACTTAAAAATTCTGTCATCACTTGCTGACCCTATACATGTTTTAAACCCTTATGTGTTTCTTTCTACTGTTAAACACAAAAAATATATGTATTTTTGATGGAAAGCTGTAACCATTGACTTCCATAGTATTTGTTTGTGGAAGTCTTTGGTTACAGATTTTCAGATTTTACAGTTTTATTCAAAATATCTTGTATTTTGTGTTGAACTGAAGAAAGAAAGTCATGAAGGTAAAAGTAAAAAGTAAATAACTTTTTTTTAGGTAAACTGTGCCTTTAAGCTTAAAGCCTGGTTTTTACTCGACGCGTCCGCTTGTTTGCTTGAGTGCGCACGGCGAATGTGACGTCATCGCGGAGTTTGCGGTGGTTTGCTTTGGGTGCGTGCAGCATGATTTCGGCTGGCGGTGCGCATGGGGATTTTTTGATACTCGAGCGAAGAGTGCGCGCGGCGCCGCAACTGATTTGAGTTAAATATAAACCACTTTGAAGAGATTTTATCTGAAACAATACAACTGTACACACATCTTATGACCCGTGATCAGAGAGATAATCATATGATCAATAATTCCTGGCTAGAAATTGCAACAGCAGTGGGAAAGGAGAAAGTTTTTGTTAAAAGGTTTGGAAAAACCTGAAGGATAAGTTTTTGAAAACCAAGAGAGGCCATGACAAAATGTACACAATTACAGAATGTTTTTCCACCAGTCATAGGTTTTTACACGCATGTATTTAGTTTAATTTTGTATTAAAAACTATTTAATAGTTACAAAACTATGATGAAGTCATAAAATTATTTTTGATAACTGGAAAGGAATAGATATACTGATGGCCTGCTTCTCTGGGCTTTACTGGTGATAATGGTCAGGAATGTTGGACCATCATTTCCTTTTTAGCATAAGTAGAGGACAGAAACTAGCCAGACAGTAATGTGTGAATTGTGTATTTTTGTGTAACATCTGTATTTTTTAGTCAGTGTGCTTTTTTTTTGCTTTTATTTTTGCGATAATAAAACATTTATTTGTAGAGCGACTCAAGTTCTGTTGTCATTAATATTTTAATAAATTGTAATAGGTATAACTGTTCGAGATATAAACAAAAGCAAGTGATGACCAATAATAATTTGCTAGAAATAACAACAGCAGTGGGAAAGGAGGAAAGTTTATGCTAAAAAAATTGGAAAAACCTGAGGGATAAGTTTGTTTATGCCGAAAGAAATCATGGCAAAATTGAAGACTCAGGTATACAATTACAGAATATGTTTTTCCATCAGTCATAGCTTTTACACTAACGTATGTTTATGGATCGGGCTAAATCCAAAAAAAAATAAATCTGTATTTTTTTAGTAAGTGTACTTTTTATTTTTTGCTTTTATTCTTGCCATAATAAAGATATATTTGTAGAGGAACTCATGTTCTCTTGTGAAGCTTTAAAAAGTAAAACTGTCCGAGTTATGGACAAAAGCAAGTGATGCATTAAAGTTTGATTAAAAAAGACTTAAATGGTTATAAAAATGCTTATAATCATTAAAATACTTTATAAAAACAATACAAAATAATTAGTTTAAAAATATTGAACGACATTATGATATGACGTACTTCCAGAAACTTCTCTGTTTATTCGTCTGATTTTAGGGTGGGTTTCTTTTGACCGCCCCTGTCGTTTTAAAGATTATCACAACGGCGAACGCGGCGAGTATAAAAGCCTCATCCGTTTTGCGAGGTGCGCACGCAGTCAGCAAAGGTGCGCGATGCGGCGCCAGGCACAAGTATAATTCCAGCTTTAGAGCCACTTGAGTGCAAATAAATGGTAAACAAATTTCTTTTTTTGCGTGAACTATCCCTTTAAGAATCCGGCTGCAGAAGTTCAGCATCTTCTAGAAGTGGGTCATACCAGCAGCGGTTCTGGGCAGGTCTGGGTCGAGCGGAGCATGATCCACTGGAGCAGTGTATGGAGGAGGAGGCATGTAGGCTGCTGGTCCATCAAACACAGGAGGACTGGGGTAAAACCCACCTAAAGCACACAAAATAACATGGTAAGGAGGAGACTGTGAGGTTGTAATAATGCTCCCCAAACTCTTTTCACCATCTTTCAGAATGAAACACCAATTTTTCTACATCCAATCAGATCGCAGAAGAAAAAACAAGCCACGCCCACTGTTTGCTCGTTTAATATTCTGTTTTTCTAGGAACTGCGTCACAATTTGAAAGAAAAACGGTCGCAGCTTCCAGTTGATGTGGACTTTAAGTGCATGTTATTACCTGGAGGTGGAGGTCCAGGGTAGGCGTATCCAGGTGGAGGAGGCCCGGCAGGATACATGCCGTTAGCAGGAGGAGGTGGAGGAAAAGCGTACGCACCGTTCGCCATGTAAGGACAGCCGAAGTTTACAGTCACCGGTTGCCCTCTGGATGCTGAGGTAAAGAAAGAGAGGTCATGCACATCCACATCAGTTTGACTGCTTAATGATGAGACTCTTATTTTGAAACTGGTTGAGCACAAACGTACCCTGCTCTGCCACATGTAACATGCGCTGACCAAACTCGATCGCTCCTCCAGCGCTAAAGATCAGCTTGAAGGTTGCAGATCCTTCCCAACCACCTGGAACAATAATGCAAACACACTTGTATTTACAGTATATTTACAGTACATGCTATACTGTAGATCTGTTTACTTCCACACAAGTACATGTGTGCTTCCTTTTCATGTTCAGATTAACTCAAACCAGGACTCTACATTTGATTGAAATCAAAATTCAAGAAGAGTCTTGATCTGATTACTTTTGTCTGTTCACATGGTATACGAAACTGCCTTTTTTTACATTTTTTATTTTTAGTTAATTTATGTTTATTCAGGCGAGGCAGTGGCACAATAGGTAGTGCTGTCGCCTCACAGCAAGAAGGTCACTGGTTCGAACCTCGGCTCAGTTGACATTTCTGTGTGGAGTTTGCATGTTCTCCCTTCTTTCGCGTGGGTTTCCTCCGGGTGCTCCGGTTTCCCCCACAGTCCAAAGACATGCGGTACAGGTGCATTGGGTAGGCCAAGTTGTCCGTAGTGTATGAGTGTGTGTGTGTGGATGTTTCCCAGAGATGAGTTGCAGCTGGAGCGGCATCCGCTGCGCAAAACAAAATTGCTGGATAAGTTGGCGGTTCATTCCTCTGTGGCGACCCCGAATTAATAAAGGGACTAAGCCGACAAGAAAATGAATGAATGAATGAATGTATATTCATTCGTTCATTCATTTATTCAATCATTAATTTTCCTTCAGCTTAGTCCCTTATTTACCAGGGGTTGCTACAGCGGAATGAACCGCCAACTATTCCAGCATATGTTTTACACAGCGGATGCCCTTCCAGCCGCAGCCCAGAGCTGGGAAACACCCATACACTCTCACGTTCATACACTCAGACATTATGGCCAATTTAGTGGCCAATTCACCTATAGCACATGTGCTTGGACTGTGGGGGAAACAGGAGCACCCAGAGGAAACCCACACCAACACGGGGAGAACATGCAAACTACACACAGAAATGCCAACTGACCTAGCCAGAACTCAAACCACTGAGCCTCCGTGCCGCCCATTCACATTTTTAGTAGTTTTTTTATTTTTATTTAATATATATTATAATTTATATATAAATTATTTAATATTCTTTAATGTTTTCAATTTCTATTTAGCTTCATGTAAGCTTTTTTTGCACTTCAACTTTACATTTTTATTTAATCTTATTTATACTTAGTTGATCTTTTAACATTTAAGTTGTCTTTTATACGTACAATTAATAAACATTCATTTATCATTCATTTTCTTGTCGGCTTAGTCCCTTTATTAATCCAGGGTCGCCACAGTGGAATGAACCGCCAACTTATCAAGCACGTGTTTTACACAGCAGCTGCCCTTTCAACGGCAACTCATCTCTGGGAAACATCCATACACTCTCATTCACACTCAAACAGTTCGGACAATTTAGCCTACCCAATTTACCTGCAACGCATGTCTTTGGACTGTGGGGGAAACCAGAGTATGCGGAGGAAACCCACGCGAACACAGAGAGAACATGCAAACTCCACACAGAAACACCAACTGACCCAGCCGAGGCTCGAACCAGCAACCTTCTTGCTGTGAGCGACAGCACTCCCTACTGTGCCACTGCATCACCAATTAGTGAACATATTTTAATAAATGTTTTAGTACACTAAAAAATCTTGCTGATTTAACTTTTTAAGTTGAATCAAATGAACTTTTCTAGTCATCTCAACAACTACTTAACTCATTGTAAACATAAAATCAATTGGTCGAGACAACAAATATTTTTATGCTGCTTTAACTTATTTTTATAAGTTGATCAGGTTTCAAATAATTTTTTAAAGTTATACAAAGTTTAACTTTTAGTCATTTTGATTGATGTATCACTCAACATCTTAACAGAATTTATATATATATTAATTCCTTACATTTGTATAGCACTTTTCTAGACAAACAAAGCGCTTTACACAATAGAGGGGGATCTCCTCATCCACCACCAGTGTGCAGCATCCACCTGGATGACACGACGGCAGCCATATTGCACCAGACCGCACAACACACACCAGCTGCTTTGGTGGAGAGGAGACAGAGAGATGATATGCCAATTATGATATGGGAATGGTTAGGAGGCCATGATGGACAGAGGCCAGTGGGCAGATTTGGCCTTAAACCCCTACTCTTCGAAGGACGTCCTGGGATTTTTAACGACCACAAAGAGTCGGGACCTCGGTTTAACGTCTCATCTAAAAGACGGCACTCACTGAGCAGTATAGAGTCCCCATCAATATACTGGGGCATTAGGACCCACACGGAGCACAGGTTGAGAGCCCCCTGCTGGTCACACTAACACCACTTCCGGCAGCAATTTAGCTTTCCCATGTGGTCTTCCATCCAGGAACTGACCGGGCGCAGCCCTGCTTAGCTTCAGTGGGCGACCATGTGAGAGTTGCAGAGAGCTAGCCGCCGGCAAAATAATCATTATGCATTTATGAAGTGAGCTTTATACAGGTGAGTGGGCTTGACAAACCACCTGTAAAACACACTAATCCATCTAAAGAATTAAGAAAAATCCTCCCTCCTCCTTACTGTGTCACTTAATTCTCTGATCCTCGGCTCAGTTGGCGTTTCTGTGTGGAGTTTGCTTGCTGGAAAAAGTTGGCGGTTCATTCCGCTGTGGTGACCCCAGATTAATAAAGGGACTAAGCCGACAAGAAAATGAATGAATGAATATTGCCTGTTTTTTATTGAATCGCTGAATGCCTCATCAGTTGTAAGTCGCTTTAGACAAAAGCATCTGCTAATTGACCAAATGCAGTAAATAATGGCAACAGTTTTATTTTCGACTATTATTATTTTATTATTATTATTCTCAGCTACTCTGTCTGTTTGCACATTAACGATGGTGTTATATTTATTTTATTAATTGGTTTATATTATAGTAATTCATAGTAATTTTACCTCCAGACTCTGCGCCGACTGTGCCCTTGATGTAATTTGCACCGAGCACAGGCTGCTTGACCTCGCAGCCCTTCATAAGATAGAAGGGCATCATGAAAGACTGCAGAGGATCTTTTCCTTTAGTCAGGAAGATGACCTGAAGACCAAACACATCAGCAGAAGAAAAACAGTGACAACAGAGGAGCACAACAACATTTATAAAACAGATTCATCCTACAACCAATAAGGAGACAATCCATTTTGGTTTACCCTAATAATAATAATAATAATAATAATAATAATAAGCTTAAAGAGTGTGTACTACCTTCATTATACACAGTAAATTAATAATAAAGTAGAATCATTTCGCCAATTATTTATGCTTTTGAATTGCATTATGGGAGCTTCAAACACTTCAAAGCATTTTATGGGACCTTTAAATATAATTTACTACTTTGATTCTGTAACTGGCTCTGTCCTAATAATCATTTAATAATCATGATGGTTCTCGTTGTCTTGCGTACCCTGTAAGGTGTCAGGTAGATGCTTCCCTTCTTGCTCTTTCTGAAGGCGTCCGGCAAGCGTTCGCTGTCACTGAACACCAGCTCCACATTCTCATATGACATCAGGACACTGGAGGAAAACATATTCACTGTAATACAGTCAGCACTTTCTGTGACAACACGTAATGATCAAAACAAGCTCGGCCATTGCGGATAAGGAAACAAAGACTGTTTATAGCCTTCAAGAATATCAGGATCAGCTTCGGTTTTAAGAACACTTGTCTATTATAAAGCACTATAAATAATAACAAAGGAAATCACATAAATTGTAAATGAATATATAATAATAAAGCCAACAGTCAACTTTAGCAAACGAAATGAGTGTAGTTAACTCAAAATTGACTGAAAGTTAATTCTACTCATTTGAAAAAGGTTTTGAACTCAGTGTTGAAGGTAATGAGTTAATTAAACACCTCATTACTTACATTTTACATTTACATTTAGTCATTTAGCAGACGCTTTTATCCAAAGCGACTTACAAATGAGGACAAGGAAGCAATTTACACAACTAAGAGCAACAATGAATAAATGCTGTAGGCAAGTTTCAGGTCTGTAAAGTCTAAGAGGGGAAGTATTAGTAGTATTAGTTTTTTTTTTTTTTTTTTTTTTTGTACAGTTAGTGTGATATTCAGAGAAGCAATTGCAGATTAGGAAGTGTAGTGGAGACTAAATAGTTGGGTTTTTAGTAGTTTCTTGAAAGTAGCGAGTGACTCTGCTGTTCTGATGCAGTTAGGGAGTTCATTCCACCAACTGGGCAGATTGAGCGTGAGCGTTCGCGAAAGTGATTTCTTCCCTCTTTGGGATGGAACCACGAGGCGACGTTCATTCACAGAACGCAAGTTTCTGGTACTGGTTTCTGGTACTTCTGGTACTTTCTGGTACTTCAACTTAAATGGAGTAAGTTCACGGTACTCATATAGAATAGTTTCTTAACTCAAATGTTTTGTTGCCTTAACTAGTTGGGTTTTACAGTACTCAGTTAATTTGAGTTCTCTTAATTTTTTGGGTTTTACTGTGCACAAATTGCTTCGTTAACTCAAATGGATTAAGTTCACAGTACTCATTAGGATTAGTTTTTGTACTTAAAATAGTTCCTCAAATGGTTTGAGTTACCTTAACTCACAGGTGTCAAACTCAGTTCCAAAAGGGCCGCAGCTCTGCACAGTTTAGTTCCAACCCTAATTAAACACACCTGATCAAACCAATTGAGTCCTTCAGGCTTGTTTGAAACCTACAGGTAAGTGTGTTGGAGCAACTAAACTGTGCAGGGCTTCGGCCCTCCAGGAATTGAGTTTGACACCCCTGCCTTAACTCATTGGGTTTTACAGTGTATAATGACAACATTCAGAAATCAGGTTTATAGATCATCAGACGTATCATCATTTGTTTTAGCATGTACGATCATATTACCAACTGTGCCTGCCATCTTAATGATTTGTTGTTTAAATATGTTTTAACTGCACTGTAAAAAAAATCGATTTAGTTAACACTTTTAACAAATGTATGTGGACTGATCATAGAAAATTAAGTTGTCCCAATAAAAAATAGGAATTGTGTTGTTTCAGCTTATTTTAATTAAGTATTTTGAACGAGTAAACAAAAAATGTATTTATTTTTTTTTTGAGTGTACTCTTATCTCCATTACATAATGTTAGTGTTTTAGGTTATTTTGTTCAATATAATTTTTTTAAAGATCTACCTAACTATGTCTATTTTAGTGTTTCTTGGTTATGATTGATTTTTAGGGTGACAACTTTAACATCTGTCCAGGGACAATGGATGAAAAAAAACCTTCTGGCTAAATCTGGAACATTTGCAGCAATGCTAATTAATGTACACTGACCCTGCCAAATAAAACAAATAAATAAATTTAAATAAATTATTATCATTTTAATGTAATATATAATGTAATTAATAATAAAATGAATATCAATTAATAATTGAAAGCTATGTAAAATAAGGGTAATTAAAATGTTAATTATAAACTGTAATGGAAATTAAAATAATACAAAATTGTTATTATTTATTGTGAATTATTATGCATATAAATTTATATATATAGTTGAAGTCAGAATTATTAGCCCCCCTTTGAATTTCTTTTTCTTTTTCCAATATTTCCCAAATTATGTTTAACAGAGCAAGGAAATTTTCACAGTATGTCTGATAATATTTTTTCTTCTGGAGAAAGTCTTATTTGTTTTATTTCGGCTAGAATAAAAGCAGTTTTTAATTTTTTTTATCATTTTAGGGACAAAATTATTAGCCCCTTTAAGCTAATTTCTATTTCGATAATCTACAGAACAAACCATCATTATACAATAACTTGCCTAATTACCCTAACCTGCCTAGTTCACCTAATTAACCTAGTTAAGCCTTTAAATATCACTTTAAGCTGTATAGAAGTGTCTAGAATATCTAGTCAAATACTATTTACTGTCATCATGGCAGAGATAAAATAAATCAGTTATTAGAGATGAGTTATTAAAACTATTATATTTAGAAATGTGTTGAGAAAAATCTTCTCTCCGTTAAACAGAAATGGGGGGGGGGGCAGATAAACAGATAAACAGGGGGGCTAATAATTCTGACTTCAACTGTACTGTACTGTTACAGGTCCCTGGCAGTCGGCAGTAGTCTTGAGAGAGATAAGAGTTTAGCTTTTGCTTCACAGTCCTCTTTGTTGTCTTTTAAATTCACATACACATTTGTATGTTAGAGCAAAGAGCTTAGAATGATGATTCTAACACTTTGCATTACAAAATGATTTAGAAACATGTTGGATAAAATAATATACACTGTATAGATACTTAAATCAACTCACATTATGATAAATAAATAAACAAACAAACAAACAAATAACAACATGAAACCTTAACCATTTGTACAGAAATGCTATGATTTTTATCACATGGCTGAGTTAGTATTAAAGTTAGAAAGACAACTCAGTTAAGTATTGCGGGTAAACTAAGGAATTTTTCCTAAACTGGAATAATATGCAACAAATGTGTCATTTATCCATAATTGAATCCATCATTATAAAATAAAATAATGTAAAATGCTTCAATTTGTTTTTATAGGAAACATTCAATTCTGTTACTACTTGTTGTTACAATTAATGTTAAGCATATTCATATGTATGGGTATATAGTGTTATTAAGAGACATAATGTCATTCCCGGTGTCAACAATCTCTTAATCAGTTGTGTAATATGACACAAGCTCTTGTGAAACAGTGTATTCTCCTTAAGAACATGTCATTTCTTTAAGAAGAATGTTAAGAAGATTATTGCTTGACCTACTGTGGCTGAACAGCACAAATGCGAATCCCACTAAAGCGAGGGCTGAGCTCATTAATATTAATTACGTAACGTGGCTGTTGTCGATAGGCCAATCTAATTAGCAACATGTCAGAGCAGGGTTGCATAGGGACAGATGTGTGTCATGGATGGATGGATGGATGGATGGATGGATAGATAGATAGATAGATGGATAGAGATATAGACAGATAGACAGATAGACAGATAGATAGATAGATAGATAGATAGATAGATAGATAGATAGATAGATAGATAGATAGATAGATAGAAAATAGACAGATAGATACACACATAGATAGATAGATAGATAGATAGATAGATAGATAGATAGATAGATAGATAGATAGATAGATAGATAGATAGATAGATAGAAAATAGACAGATAGATACACACATAGATAGATAGATAGATAGATGGATAGATAGATAGATAGATAGATAGATAGATAGATAGATAGATAGATAGATAGATAGATAGATAGATAGATAGATAGATAGATAGATAGATAGATAGACAGACAGACGGATAGAGATATAGACAGATAGATACAGAGATAGATAAATAGACAGACAGACAGACAGACAGACAGACAGACAGACAGATAGATAGATAGACAGACAGACAGACAGACAGACAGACGGAGATTAGATAGATAGATAGATAGATAGATAGATAGATAGATAGATAGATAGATAGATAGATAGATATAGATAGATAGATAGATAGATAGATAGATAGATAGATAGATAGATAGATAGATAGATAGATAGATAGATAGATAATTTACGTGACTGAACGCTGCAGGAAGGTTTCCAAGCAACTCGAGCGTGACTGAATTAATATTCATGAGCTCAGGCTTCGCCATAGTAACGTTCTCGAAAGCTGCGCAGGATCTGTTTTAAACAATATCAACTCATCTAACTGGTTATCGGTTGCATTTATAGTATACAAACTTAATAATGCATAAAATAAACACATAAACGTCAGACAGTCAGGCTACACAGCAAACTAATAAATGGGTGTGATCTAACGGTTCACCCGACGTGATCCAAAACACATGACTATCACTGTTCATACCATGATAAACAGTAAATACAGAGATTAACTGAATGTGGTCGTTGCTTTACAAATCTGTGAAATCATAAAAAGCCTATCTGTTTTAAAATGCAGCGCAATAACGCGATGTAGATAATAGTGAGTGCGATTCCGCTACATTACCCCTCGAAGTTGTTGATGATGACACGTCCAGATTCATCGTGATTTTTATTGAGAGCCATGTTTGATTTCTGTCTGTTATGCTGTCAAACTGACCCTCTACATTCTCCGAGCGCAACTCAATGAGCCACCTGCACTTCCGCCATATGTCACGCCCCTCCGAGTGACGTCATCTAGCAGGGTTTAGACCGGTTTAGACATTTCCCGAACCTTCTCAAATAACCCATAATAAACAGATTGCTGCTTATCCATTCTAATGGGATTTAGATCAATTTCCCTATATTGGTTTCATTATGAATATAAAATGTAAACGGAAAAATCTGTAAACAACAAGTAAATAACATGTCCATTTAAAATAATATTCTAAATAAAATAGTTTTTAAGCATTAGTAACAGTTTAAATTGACCTTGACAGTGAATTAATGAACAATTGAATTAATTAAAAAATAATAAATATAAACATTCAGAAATAATATAAATCAAAATTAATGAAAATATGACTTAATAACTATAGAAATGGTTTTGATTTTACTAGCATTACAACATGAACGAACGAATGAATGAGTTGCTTATCTAATCTAACAGGATTTAGCTAAATTTTCCTATAGTGTGTTTATTACAAAGATAAAATGTAAACGATGTGTAATAACATGTTCGTTTAAAATATTATAAATTGGTTTAAAGCATTTGTAACAGTTTAAATTTACTTTGACGGTGAATTAATGAACGAATAAATTAATAAATAAATATAGAAATTAATTCATTAAAACAAACATTTATATTCATGATTAAAATAAATCTGCAATAATGAAAAGGTGACTTAATAACTATAGAAATGACTGATTTTACTTGCTTTTAGAATATGATTGAATCAAATAATCAATGAACTTCTAATCTGATAGGATTTAGTTAAATTTCCCTATATTATAATATTTATATTTATTTTTTTCCAATATGAATAAATGAATGAACTACTTATTTAATCTAATGGGATTTAAATGTTCCTATATTGTGTTTATTATGAAGATAAAAAGTAAATGTTGTGTTAATAACATGTTCGTTTGAAATATTATAAATTGGTTTAAAGCATTTGGTTTAAAGCAATAAATTAATAAATAAATATAGAAATAAATTCTTTAAAACAAACATTTATATCCATGATTGAAATAAATCTACATTAATGAAAAGATGACTTAATAATAGAAACGACTTTGATTTTACTAACATTACAACATGAATGAATGAATGAATTAACTGCTTATCTAATCTAATGTGGTTTTGGTAAATTTTTCATATTGTGTTTATTATGAAGATAAAATGTAAACGTAATATTTTATTAAGGTTAGGGGGGCATCCCTAACCTAACATAAACCCAAATTGTACCTTACTAACTATTAACAAAACAGCTAATTATTTTATTAAGCTAGTAGTGTTAGATTAATTGTTTGTTAATACTGTGAATTGTGGCCTAAACTAAAAAACATTGTTGCCAAAATATGTGGTAAAAAGTATACTACTTATTACAGTTTATCAGTTGTACACATTTATATATTTTATTTTGTTGTATGTATTAATTATAAATAAAAAATATAATTCAAATGAAGTGCAATTCAGTGCCTCCATATACTTCTTAGCCATACATATCAGCCTTTTCCACAAAATTGCAGAAATGCTGATAGCTCTAAATTAATCCAATATCGACTGATAAATATTGGCAGCCAATTTATTCGTGCATCTCTAAAACATGCATATATATATATATATATATATATATATATATATATATATATATATATATATATATATATATATATATATTCTTTTATTGCTTATTTCTGCACATAATTGTTGAACTTTGATGAGCTTTTTATTACCTCCTCCAAATGTTGACTAATGAAGGTACATTATTACTGTCAAGCTGTAATTAGGTATTGTCAAAACATGTTGCATACAAATGCATTCAATTATATGACAGTGTATTGCTGTAGAGGACAAATAAAACACGAGACAGGCGTTTAGAAAGAGGACAGTTTATTTTGTTTGACCTGCAAACTTATCTAAACAAGATAAACTTTCAGAAAACAGCCCGGAAACATTATAATGCGCGCTCATGAATATAACCTGCGGTTGTCTTAAACGGTTGTCTTCAATAGTCCTTTGCTCAACAGCTCTGCTGAAACACAAAGCAAAACATTACAACAGCCAGACATACAGTTAAAACATAACAGTTACCATGGTTTCTATTTTAAACTATAGTAAACTAAAGTTTGAAACTATAGTTTAAAATAGACAATGAGTGGGCCTCGCTGCTCCCACCCACCATAACCCTCGCAGCGAGGTCCCACTACCGGCCTCCCGTGTTTCCCAGAGGGTCCTCGAGGCTTGTTTGTTTCCTGCCTAGGGCTCAAAAGCACCCAGGGAGGGCACGAGTTAACCGGGCGCCAGGCCGTGTTCACTGGATGTTGCTCGGCGGCACATTTCGAGCAACAAACTTGTAATGTTCTTCGCGATATTGCGTTTATGTACGCAAACCGCAAGGAACTACAGCACAGATGGGCCCGAGAGAAGCTTCACGAAGCGGACTTCGTGAGATTGGCGTGGCTCCACTCGTACCGTCGGTATTGAACTCACCTTGGTCAAGTACAAACAGCAACATCGAGCGAACTGACAACACTGGGAGAGAACCGACGAGCTTTATAGGAATGCAGATGCAAATGTTTACATGGCGACGTCACTGCTGTGAGTCTCGTTGTCATGGTGAGCGCTGAAGAGAGCACCTCATTGGAGAACACACAGGCTCGGGAATCTCCGTCACGGCGAGTTGCGGTCAGCTGTGGACTAAAGCATTTTAAATATATTGAATGTATATTTTTACATTTTTGGTGCTGTGTATTATTCTGGGATGCAGTAGAATATGGAGACAGATGAATATAATTAAAGACAGATGCGGGACATCAGAACAGAAAGTGAGCCCGGCTAGGACAACAACACACTACTCTGACTAAAGACTCTGCTAAACTCCTAGTGGTGCTAAGCTTCTTATTATCCAAGAACGCCATCTAGCGGTCACATAACCTAACAGCATGTTACTTACTACCCCACTACATCATGCCCGTAGCCGGGGGACATCCCTAATCCTAACCTAACATGAACCCAATTTGTACCTTACTTACTATTAATAAACAGCTAGTTGGTTTATTAAGCTAGTAGTGTTAGTTTCAGTGTTTTTTAATACTGTGAATTGTGACCTAAACTAAAATGTTGCCAAATATAAACTGGTAAAAAGTATATTATTCATTCATTCATTCATTTTCTTGTCGGCTTAGTCCCTTTATTAATCCGGGATCGCCACAGCGGAGTGAACCGCCAACTTATCCAGCAAGGTTTTACACAGCGGATGCCCTTCCAGCCGCAACCCATCTCTGGGAAAGAATTCATTATTATTGTATTATTATTTTTATTATTATTATTATTATTTTTATTATTATTATGTTTAATTTTTTTTTATTGAAATGGCCAAATTGTGACAGAAAAGTTAAATGTGCTGGCCAGTTTGTTTTTGTCTAATAAATGACAGTAGGCTGCAGTTTTTTTTTACTTTAAAACTTTAACAGATTGCTATTTTTTTCTAATGATATATGATGTAATAAATTTGTATTTTAATAATTAGTCTTGTTTTATTTTTTCTTTATAGCAAGTTTTTATGAAATATTTTTTGTACATCAAAAAGTGTGGTTATGATGACATCTGACTAGCTAATCCAGCAACAACAACAAAAAAAAAATCACTAAAATGCAGTATTTAAATCTTATAGTTAAATAGAAACTGAGGCGTATAACTGCAAAAAAAAGAAAAAAAGAACCACCCCTTTCACCAGGCAAGAAATGGATGAATGAATGAATGAATGAATGAATGAATGAACGAACGAACGAACGAACGAACGAACGAACGAACGAATGAATGAATGAATGAATGAATGAATGAATGAATGAATGAATGAATGAATGAATGAATGAATGAATGGACAGATAGGCCGATAACGAATAGACTAATAGGTAGACGCATTAAAGTTACTAGTGGAATATATTATCTTGACTTGTAAGACAAAAACTTAAGTAAGAGAGAAACTTATTTATTTCATCGAAGGTTTGTTCTAACAGGTACCATCGACGTTTGTTTTGAAAATTACGTAATATATAATTCATTTCTGAAGTAACTCCAACATCACGACAATATTTATCTTTCTTTATTAACCAAAATTACTATCTGGCACTTAAATCAATACAATTGTTTATTCAAAAGTAATAAATCATTTTCATGCAGCACCCCTCTGTAAAAAAATATGGTATCTTCTGCTTCTTAAGATCGTGAGCTGGAAAAGACGCCATTTTGGATCTTGAGTATGGCGTGTTTGCGCCCGCGACTTTGTGTCTACAATGAGCCAAAATGTCCGATTAGACTCCTCAGTTTCCTAGCATGTAGACGACACAAAACGTCGCCGTGCGCGAGCTCGTGTCTGTTTCCTGTACACTAGTGAAGCAGCATGGCTTCATCTGCCAAAAGGCGTGCTGTTGAAACTGGACAAAATCCACAAGACAGCGACGAAAGCTCGGACGAGGGTCTGGAAGACTCTGGCGACGACGACAGCGAAAATTCAGAAGAAGAAGTAAACGAGGTAAGTTCCTATCCGAACTGTTTTTGCGAGCAGAAATGTCGTGATGTGCAGGCCATGCTGGCTCTGTCTGAAAAACACGTTGTTTTATGACCAACACACGTGTTTTGGTCTGCATTTAGGAGGTTATTGTGGACTTCGAAGCACACACGATCTCTGACAACGACTTTCACGGCATCAAAACCCTTCTTCAACAGGTAACGTCGGTTTATTGCAGATTATGTGGTGATTATATGAGTGTTAATTTATGAATGCAGACATAAATGTGTGTTGTTGTTTTGCAGCTGTTTCTGAAGTGTCACGTGAACACTTCTGACCTCACTGACATCATCATCCAGCAGAACCACATCGGCAGTGTCATCAGGGTAATACACTTTCATTTACCCCCCAAAATAGCTTAAATTTTACTGGTCATAACTGTGTATTTCATTCAGTTTAGATTTATTTTATGTCCATGTAGCGTACTTTTTAAATTAAGAGCCAAAAAGAAAAGAAGTAGGTACAATAATGTAAATAACGGAAAAATAAAATAGTAATGGAACAAACAGAAGTTGTAAATGGGGAAAAAGGGATTAAAATGATCAAACATATTTATATAAACACAAATAATACATCTTACTAGAGAAAATATGTACTTTGTATATTCACTACATACATTTTTTAACAAGCATGTTCACTATAATGTAGTAAAGGTTTACTATTTGCATCTGTTTTTAAGGCCTGACCAGGGGCGGACTGGGACAAAAATTCAGCCCTGGCACTGTAGCCACATCAGCCCACATTACCACACCAGCATAGCCCCACCCACGGACACGCACATTCACTATTTATTTTGATGTACAGATGGTGAAATAATGACATTCTTGCCATATTTTGATTGCGTCCGGGTAACCTCGGATTGGGTCAGCCCATCTTGAAATCAGGCGGCCGTCATAATTGGTCCAAATGCTTAACATTTATTATTATTATAATTATTAACATCATCATCATAATATCACATCTAGCAAGAGATAAAAGCTGCCTCCACGTAAAAACAATACATTTAAATAAAAACTGAACGACCCACATTTAAAAATTGGTCCAGCCCTTCTGGCATTTGCCAGAATTGCCAGATGGCCAGTCCGCCCCTGGGCCTGACAGTGTTCAAAGTATTCAGGCAAAGAAAATTTAGCATTTGTAACATTTGATTATTGAAATTATGAACCTGAACACTCCCTGAAATCCCTAAAACAGTTTATTTCACTTTTATTTTTACTTTTAATTTATTTTTTGACATTTTTATGGATAATTCACTTCCCTACAGAATCATTTCACATATTCTAAACTAATAAATTATTTCTAAATAGCAGTTTTCAAAACCGCCCAATCTGGCAACACTGAATATTGATGTTGAGCAATATACCGTGCAGCTCTACTGTAAATGTTTAATATATTTAAAACTCATTTGTATAATATTCACTAACAGTAATAATGAACATCTGTAGTTCTGCTCTGATATTGCTGTATTATAGTTTATGTGTGTGTTTTGCTCCAGCAAGCTGAAGTACCGGAGGACAGTGATGATGAGGGCGACCCGGACGAGGTGTTTGGCTTCATCAGTATGGTGAACCTCACCGAGAGACAGGTCAGACAATCATAACACACACACACACACACACTCTACTTTCTGTAGGATTGATCTGAGTTACAACAATCCCACTGGAGTTTTTAGAATATCATATTTTGCATGAGTATTTCGCATTTCACAGTGTAGTGGCTGTTAAAGTCATGCAAAATGATATTCAAGCTAAAACAAAGTTAATATTAAGTTATTTGAACATATTAAAGCATGTGGAATATAAAAGGTCATGCAAATTCAGTTTTTTAATTGGTGAGTATCTTGGAAAATTTGACATTTGGCTTAAAGTGTGATTATTATTGTTTGTTTATCAGGGTGTGGAGTGTCTGGAGAAGCTGAAGGACATGATACTGGATCAGTGTGTGAAGTGCAGCACTCCGGATGTGCAGGAGCGGATGGAGAATCTCCTGCAGGGTAACACTCAGTCTGTAGGGCTCCTGCTGAGCGAGAGATTCGTCAACGTCCCGCCGCAGATCGCTCTGCCCCTGCACAAACAACTGCAGTAAGAGTTCCCAATAGAGGGAGCGCACACACCTGCTTCACTATTACCACATATCAGTGCAGATTTCATTTTAGTTTGATATATTTTATGATTTCAAAAGTGTATATATATATGTATATCTTCTTCTTTGGCCTTAGTCCCGTATGGTTGCGGGGTCGGCTCTTTGGAACAAGTCCATATGATAACGACTTTTTTTTTTTTTTTTACACATTCCGGCCGGCCTGTCACCCTCATACACTACGTAATATGGTATACCACAGGATCTAAAAATCGCAACGGTGTCAGTTTCAATACCTTTACGCCCCATTCACACGGAGCGTCAGTGTCAATGCTTCCTAATCACTTTGAATGGGTGACGTCAGGCGTTGCCGAATTGCATTGTGGATCTGTCGGCGCCACTTCCGAGGTGCTGCTCGCTGCAGAAGTTGGGACTAGCTCAACTTTTCAAGCGCCGACGAAAGCGTCAGCCAATCATATCGCTGTAATCAAATACACCAGCAAAACATTGACCTATTGCTGACTGAATTTCATTGGCTGACGCTGCTATGACGATCGCTTTAGCCCCAGCTTCACAAACGCCTTCAGCCAAGCGTTGACCCTGAAGCCCCGTGTGAATAGGGTGTTATACCGTCATAAAAAAAAACAAAAAACAATGCACTTAAATAGGAGACAAGTATCAAATATTACAATTATTTATTTAATGCCTACAAATGCATATGCATGATTGTCATCACTAGACAATGTGGAGGAGAGAGAGAGGGGAGGTGGCGAGTCGTGTATGTGAGAGCGCAGTGCTGTGCGTTCCCCTCTCTCTCTCTCTGCGTGTGTGTGAGAATGGGATAGAGCATCCTGCGCAGATCTCTAATACGAACAAGACAAACAGGTGACCGCAAACCTAAGGTTGCATATTTGGTATTCAGTTTCTGAATGGTTTAGGCAGAAACCAACAGTCTGATTATGTTGTTTGAGCCTTACGTCATAATTTTTTAAATTATGCACGATAATACCGGATACTGGGGTAAAATAGAGAGCAGGTTTAACGGTATTAAAATTTGGATACCACCCAAGTATATGTAAATGATATGTGTGTCTAATATGTAAATGAATTTTCATGGGATGACCATTACCTGAATACCCAAGCTTTAAAAAAAAAAAATAAGTATGAAATAAGTGAAATATTTTGATGTACATTTGTCATAGTTAGGGTTAGGGGTCACTTTAATCATAAAGTGAACAGCACATTCACTATTTTTTTTCATTTAATTCAGTGTCATTAATTTAATAAAGAAATTATTTTAAGTATATT
Organism: Danio rerio; assembly: GCF_049306965.1. Lineage (NCBI taxonomy): Eukaryota > Metazoa > Chordata > Actinopteri > Cypriniformes > Danionidae > Danio > Danio rerio. The sequence continues at coordinate 47,448,166 of NC_133187.1, read as the reverse complement.
GTCATAATAATCATCATCATCTGTCTTCTGTGTGGTTCTGCAGGAAGGAAATGGCTGAAGCTCAAAGGACCAATAAACCCAGCGGTAAATGCCAGTTCTGTCTGATGATCAGCAAAACATGCAAGCCATTGAAGAAGAAGAGCATTTCTGCAGGAGACCAGGCTAAAGACGAGCTGCTGTTCGTGAATGACGAGGAGGAGTTCTTTTATGAGGTACATTTTACTAATGTCTGAAGTCAAACCAAACTGAAATTTCTGTCATCCTTTACTCACCCTTCACTTGTTCCAAACCTGTTTTACTTTCTTTACACAAAAGCTGTAACCACTGACTTCCACCGTGATTGTATTTCCATGGAAATCAATGGTTACAGGTTTTCATTTTTCTTTTCTTTTTTTTAAAACAAAAACTGAATAAAGAAACGAATAGTTTTTTTGGTTTAAACTTATTTATATTTAATATGCATATGTCAGTTTTTAAGTCTGAAAAGTGGCTTGAAAGGTTAAGTGGTTAAAGGGTTAGTTCACTCAAAAATGAAAATTATTCAATGTTTAAACCCTTGAGCAGTGGTGCTTAAGCTTGCTCCTGGAGATCTACCTTCCTACTGAGTTCAGCTCCAACTCTGACCAAACACACCTGAACCAATTAATTGACCTGTACAGCACTTGATAATTACAGGCAGGTGTGTTTGATATGGGTTGCAACTGAAATCTGCAGGACAGTAAGGCTGCTTCTGAAACCTCTTCCTCCTCCTCCTCAGTAGGTACTGCATTTGAATTTAAATGTACTACTCGGCCATTAATAAATTGTGTTATATACTGTATTATTGTGAAAAGTATGAATGGAATTCGGATGTACTACATCCGCCTTTTTATCATGGTCACGTGACCTACCTGCGTCAGTTGCGTCGCTTCACTCCCATTCATGAATTCTCTCGCAGGGCATCATGTGATAGCGCGGCGTGCATGGGATGTTCACTTCAGAATCTCGCCGGAAGTAGTAGGTCATCCGGGTCTTTCTTGCATACTAATTTTCGGATTCTTTGCATTCGGACATACCACTCGGCTCGCATACTGATTTTAGCGTATTGTATAGTATGGAAGTATGCGGTTTCGGACACCGCCTAGATCTCCAGGAACAGGGTAAAACAGCAGTCACACTCTAGTTTGAGCTTGCGAAATTCTGTTGTACGGCAATGCGGAAAGGGGCGGGATTAAACAAAATAATTAGAAATTTAAAAAAGTGAGCGATTGGTCCACGTTTTAAATTTCTGTCCAGAGAGATCATGTTTTGATCCTCGATTGGTTTCACGCAGTCAAGTGATCAGCCGATGACACAAAAAGAAAGAAGACGAGATGTATATATTAGGGATGCATGATATGTCACCATAGCGTTATCGGCAAATAAATGCTAGTTTTAAGATTATTGTTATTAAGCTGATATCTAAATTAGGCCGATATCTTTAAACCGATAAATTACGTAATTGTACAGACCTGGCTGCCGCGCACGCGTAGGCGGAACATGTTCAGACTTGCCCAGTGCACTCTAATGGATCTCTCCTCACACTGTTTATTCCTTTAAAGCCCGTCCTTTCTTTATGTGGCATTGCTGAGTGTTAATAACCCAGTAAGTAACCATGTTCCTCATCATTGTAGATGTGTTTGATTGAGTGTCATTGTGTATTTTGCTTTAAATCGCCTCAGGAAAAGATATTACATATGTAAGCCTTTCCTGCTCTGTGTCTTTGTTGTGTTAGAGATATTAGGGGAGATTCACTTATTACTCCAGGGTAACTTAACTCCCTTCTCCTTTAGTTGCAGCCGGTGAATGAACGAGGACACATGTAACTTGTGCCAATCATCACTGAAAACAGTCTCATTGCGAAAAAAAAAAAAAAACGCTCGTTTCTGTCTCCCTCTTCGCTTCAACAACACACACACACACACACACACACACACACACCAAACCCCTGCGCACGTGCTAACCAACAACTTGTCGGGCTGTTTGTAACCTAATATGATTATTTGTTATTATCAATGCAATGCTTGCCATGTGTTGTGGATGTAAGACTGTATTCAGTTTGATCAGATTATTAATACTGATTGTAACGAGCGTGCGTGAGAGTTGTCACCGCACACACACACACACACACACATCTGACAGCCTTCAAAACAGCAGCACGGGGGAGAGCCTAGGTGCGACGTCATTGAATTCAGCATAAACTCGCCACACATTCTCTTTATATTACGCTCTGTTTGTCAAAGTCATCAGAGCTTAATAATCAGGGGCCTCATGTACGAAGACTTGCGTTGAATTCATACTAAAACATTGCGTACGCACAAAGCTGTAAATGTGTGTACGCAGTGAAAAATTCAGATGTATGAAACACTGCGTACGCGGAATCCCACACATATTCTCTTTATACATTTGACTTAACGTGAAACTGAGCACAACATGCATGAGTGCAAAACCCCTCCCTGCCTCTTCCCCTGTATGAATATGGTAATAACTCTACCTTGGCAAAACCCAACGAAAAAGCAATGGTAAAAGCAAGCAATTTACAAAAAATACAAAATTTGCAAATTCATCTTCAAGTGGTGCCTTTATAGCACCGTGCATGCAGTCGATCGCTCCGATTACATTGAAAAAACCAGCGATCGCTGCAAGTTGCACTTTAATGTTTGACTTGTCGACAGCATGGTATGGAAACCTTATATACGTGCTAGACATGCGGATGATCCTGTCCCATACAGCTGGCATTGCGCGGCGCAAAGGAATTTTGTAGTGTGCAATTTAACATAATTGCCTCTAGGAGTCGCCAATTGAAATAAAACGTACGCCAGACATGAAGTCGGCATGGACCAACGCACATACTCGCATTCATTTCATGGTTAGTAAATCCAAATGTGAACGTGAAACCTGGCGTATGCAAAGTTTTTGTATCATACACAAATTGTACTAAAGTGATCTAAAAAGTTCATATCAATAAGTTTTCTCTTTGCACTTTCATTTTGGGGGTGCAGATTGCATAAGTTTTATTAATATATTATTTATTTTATTAATAACTATAACTTTATATAGGTTTAAAAAATTTAGTATTTTCCCAAGTGTAAATAACTTCTACTGTAAGAAAATATCAGAATTCGGTACATTCTGTATTATCTTTGCTTGAACTGAGCCGATTATATGAATTAAACCTGCTTCCGACCAGGATTGAGCCAGCAGAACTGTTGCTATGACAACAACTCAGATCAGTTTTGATGAATGAAACGATCCTGGATCGTGTCAAATCGTCAATATCCAAATCCAGCTAACCGAGGAATCCACCTACGAAGAACGAACCCCAGGTTTCCCCTTATGTTTTGTTGTGCTTGAATGTTAAAGTGGCCCTTCTAAAAATTTTCAGTCAGTGGAATGGCCCCCTGCCAATTTGAGTTTGAGACCCCTCATCTAAACATTTCTTCTTTTTCTTCCCCACAGCAAGCAACGGTGAAGTTCAGCTACTGTGTTCAGGATGAGGCGGACTCGTGTGCGACAGGGAAATGGTCGTACGATGACGAGCCAATGAAGCCGTTTCGCACAGTGATGGTGATCCCCATGGACAGAATGGACACCATCATGCAGAAAATGACTGATTATCTGACCGTCTGAACACACTTTAACCTTCCAGGCCAGTTTGACCACAAATCACCCAAACCAGTGAAATAATTTATTCATTCTGTACATAATCAGCCCACAAAAATAATAATAAACAACCCAAACAGATTGACGATGAGTGTCTCTTCAATTGAAAATATTTACATGATTGTTTCTCCGCTGAGTTTACTGTAAAACACATCGCTCCTGTGCTTCGCTCTCCTGCGTCTCTGTCTTTGGTTCTGGTCGAGTTTTTGCTTTAGGGATACCGGTTCTGTCACGGTCCAGAATATTCTGCAGGATCTCTTTACTTTCACTAGGAGGAAGATTGCAGAAGAAATACTGCGGCGCCATCTGAACAAACCTGCAAAAATATGAGAACACCACTGAGCTTTTCTCAGAATTTCAAGTGCACACACATTTATCTGACATGAATGCATGATCAATAAAGAGACGACATTTTTATATTTTCTCTTTTTAGCCTGGGTGAAAATCAAAAAAGCTCCTGAAAATTATTACGAAGTATTTTTGGTTATTTTTAATTTATCCATGCAACATGAAAATGGGTTTGTGCGTCACAGTTACACTGAAGTGCCCACAATATAATTAAATGTAATGTGATAGATGCTCAGGCCAGTGCTGCCCTGTTCACAAAAGTTCGTCTGCGACTGTGGTAGTTGCGTACAAATACAATCTTATGGCCCCTTACAGTCTCCGATATGTTACCAACTACAGAAAAACTACAAACATCAGACATCTCGTTCTTAATTAGGTTCAAAACAACACAAAGTATAACCTACAGTCAGCGAAAACCTCTCATCTGTGTCTGTAATCTTCAGCAGCACATGAAGCCTCTGATAGAGAGTCATTCCATCATTCCCAGTTCATATTAGTCCAAAAGGTGATGATAATAATTAAAACAAGGCAGTTTGATCACGTTTGCTGAAGAAATAACATGCTGCTTTTTTCCCGCGCTCCACTCTCGCATTTGTCCTTTTCTTTCTGAATGTGTCATTCTCTCGTTTGTCAGCTTCTCACAGGATCGGGTTTCCAAAGCTTGTCAATAATCAAGCGCACATTATTATTATTATTATTATCAGCTCAAGAAGTTTCTTATTTCAGATATAATGTTAGACGCGTGGCAAGCGCAAGGAAGAAAAGCAAAACCTCTCGCGCGTCAGACTGGCTCGTAAAACAACTGCAAAGTACAGGGTAGATCCTGCTCTACTCCATGGCTGTGTGGCTGTTCATCAGGACGATGATATATGAATATATAATTCCGCTGTGTATTTCGAACATGGCGGGTCCTTTGTTTACATTCTGGCTTGTTGTAAGTGAATGACGCATCTCTTCTGTAAACCAGTAGCGTTCAGCTGCGCGTCTAGCTCCGCCTTTTGGTCCCCATTCTTGTGTTTGGGACCTTTTCGAAAGGGTCCTGAAAAAGTAGTACGGTACGGTTTGGTTCGGTATGCCTTTTGACAGTGGAAACGGCCATAAAACCATACCAAACCGAACCGTACCACTCAGTGGAAACGGGCCATTAGGGCGCTTTCACACACTGATGTTTGTTTCGGAATCTGTCTCATTTCTCCACGGTTTGTTTGGCATATGCGAGTCCAGTAATCGCGCTCAAATCCGTGCCAAATCAATCAGTCCGAGATCAACTGGTCTCTGCACGATTGAGCAGATCAATGGTAGTGAGAAAACAAAACGGTCCAATGAACTAACGACCCAGGCTGTATCACAGTGTCTTATGATAGCCATGTATACAGCTATAAGAAGAGAGAATGATGAGCAGGGCGGGATGTCATTCCTGCCAGCAAATGTGCGTTTCATGTCTAATACGAAAGTGAAACATGCTGAAATATTAACGAGAGCGGTTCATTCATTAGGAAAAGTTACCATCTGATAATTTTTCTATATTTTAATCTTCTAATATGTTGTGTTAGGCCTGTTTTGTTCATTTGTGCACTGACAGCTGATCACAATGATCTGATGCAGTCTCGCTTCATCCGTTTCTCAATAATTCAAGC